>NC_084627.1:16816023-16853523 GCF_033978795.1 Nerophis ophidion | reverse complement strand
GTCATCTCCAGGTCTGAGTTTGATGTCAGTTTACTGTCTTTTCGGTTTATGGCTACAACCTTCTAATTCCCAGCTGAAAGGCATGATTTATAATGTAGAATTAGTGTTCGCCAGCTCAGAGGAGATGTAGCAGCTCACCAGATTACCCCATTCCCCCTTGGAGGTGAGGGGAGCAGCGGTTGCCGTGCCCTGGAATCATTTTTGGTGATATAACCCCCAATTCCAACCCTTGTAGCTGAGTGCCAAGCAGGGATGTAATGGGTCCCATTTTTATAGTCTTTGGTATGACTCGGCCGGGGTTTGAACTCACAACCTACCGATCTCAGGGCGGACACTCCAACCACTATGCCACTGAGTAGTACATCGCCACGTTGGCGGGAGTTGCAGCAGCTAGAACAAATGGACACACCGTTCATCTTATTTGTACATTTTAGTCACAAGGATATTGAACGATGCAACACCAAGCATAACCGATCCTTACGATGCACCCATCGTGCTTTTCGTAACGTCTCGAAGTTGCGATTGCATGCAAAGTCGGCTATAAGACTTGCAAATAAAAAACGAGATAACAACTGAGATACACCTGGGAATGGGGTCATGTGAATTCACTCTCCACTGTATTTTTACTGTTGTTTACAAGGAACTAGGGTTGTCCTGATACCAATAGTTTGGTACCGGTACCAAACTATATGTATTTCGATACTTTTCTAAATAAAGGGGAACACAAAAATGGCATGATTGGCTTTACCTTTAACAAAAAATCTTAGGGTACATTACATTTAGTTTCTTATTACAGTCGAAGAACAATTTTGTCCTTAAATAAAATAGTGAACATACTAGACAACTTGTCTTTTAGTAGTAAGTAAACGAAGGCTCGTAATGTAGATGCTGACATATGCAGTAACATTGTGTCATTTATTATTTTGTCAACATTACAAAGGACAAACTGTAAAAAATTATCATTAATCCACTTGTTCATTTAATGTTATCTGCTTACTTTCTGTATAAAATGTTCTATCTACACTTCTGTTAAAATATAATAATCACTTATTCTTCTATTGCTTGGATACTTTAGTTTTGGATGATACCACAAATTTTAGGTATCGATCCGATACTAAGTAGTTACAGGATCATACATTGGTCATTGCAGAGGGTGCCATCTAGTGGGTTCTTCGGACCAACACACTGCCACAAGAGCCTGGATTTCAGGGTATAACAGTTTTATTTTCATCAATAGTGCAAGCCTTTTGCTTTCCAGCAAAGTGTCCGTGTCTCTCTGTCCATCTCTGACTCCCAAACCATCTACGTGTCTCATCCCGGCTGCTACTAATAAAGGTGACAGGTGATTTCGAAAACAAAGCCCACCTGGGCCATTTACTCACCTGTTGCTGTCTCTGAGGAAGGTCTTGGCACGCCCCCTTCCACAGTCATATTCAAAGTCTTCATGTGTCCAGGGACATATTTCCTGTTGATAAACATAAGAATTAAATAAAATGGAAAAAAGATTTTAACGATATATGTTGATGTAATCATAGTAGTATTGACAAGATACGCTCCTGTACTTGATATCATTACAGTGGATGTCAGGTGTAGATCCACCCATGGCATTTGTTTGCATTCAGGAGCGCTATTTTTTGTTGGTGATGACGCCGGTGAGCTATTGTATCTTCCTACGGTGTGTAGTGAAACATGTTTAGCCATTCCTCGTCCTGCAGAGATGATACTTGTAAGAAACTTACTTTGTCACCATGGAGACCAGGATTAGTGATTTAGAAGAAGCTAAAACCCTTAAACCCTTAAAAGTTTGTGTTATAATTTCACTTTTATAGTTAGTTTTTAAAGGGGAACATTATCACAATTTCAGAAGGGTTGAAACAAATACAAATCAGTTCCCTGTGGCTTATTTTTATTTTTATTTTTTATTTTTCAAAATTTTACCCATCCCGGAATATCCCCCCCCAAAAAAGCTTTAAAGTGCCTGATTTTCGCTATCTGCGAAGCCATCGTCCATTTTTCTGTGACGTCATTTAGTGATGCCAACATGGCGTATAGCACAGCAAGATATAGCGACATTAGCTCGGATTCAGACTCTGATTTCAGCGGTTTAAGCAAGTCAACAGATTACGCATGTATTGAAACGGATGGTTGGAGTATGGAGGCAGATAGCGAAAACGAAATTGAAGAAGAAACTGAAGCTATTGAGCGAGTAGCTATTGACGCTATTCGGCCATGTCTGCCTTAGCATTGCTGGTAAAATGTGCAGACCAACGATCGGAAGTTTCGTATCTTGTGACACTGGATCAACTTAAATCCATCGATTGGTAAGTGTTTGTTGGGCATTAAATGTGGGTGGAGGGAAACGCTGGATGTAAATATAGTTTCAAATGTACGTACAGCTAGCCTAAATAGCATGTTAGCATCGATTAGCTGGCAGTCATGCCGCAACCAAATATGTCTGATTAGCACATAAGTCAACCGCATCAACAAAACTCACCTTTGTGATTTAGTTGACTTTATCGTTGGAAATGCATCTGCAGGTTATCCATACATCTCTGTGCCATGTCTGCCTTAGCACCGCCGGTAAAATGTGCAGACACTCCGGCACATTCAATGAGGGTCTGGCGGCAGATTTCTTTGACTTTATCGTTGGAAATGCATCTGCTTTGAGTGTCGCAGGATATCCACACAATCTTGCTATCTCTGTAGTAGCATAGCTTTCGTCGGTAAAATGTGCGGAACAAACGACTGACCATTTCGTCGGCTTTCCCCACACCCTTGTATTTTTAACAAATTTTGTTCAATTTCTTGCCACTTTCGCATCTTTGGGCCAGTGGTGCAACTTGAATCCCTCCCTGTTAGTGTTGTTACACCCTCCGACAACACACCGACGAGGCATGATGTCTCCAAGGTTCCAGAAAATAGTCGAAAAAATGGAAAATAACAGTTCTGAGACGCGGTGTTTGTAATGTGTTTGAGAAAATGGCGGCTTTATGACGTCACATTCTGACATCATCGCTCCGAGAGCGATAAATAGAAAGGCGTTTAATTCGCCAAAATTCACCCATTTAGAGTTCCGAAATCGGTAAAAAAAATATATGGTCTTTTTTCTGCAACATCAAGGTATATATTGACACTTACATAGGTCTGGTGATAATGTTCCCCTTTAAGCCAAAATGCATGCGTTTTCCCTTTTCTGTCTACACACCGTGTCTGCCTCTAAGTACTCTGCGATTGTGCGCTGCCGAACATGCTCCTATTCCCGTAAAACCAGCAATGTCACGACGTGACGATGGCCCGTTAGTGTATGGTACCGTTTTTGATTCATTTGTACTGTGATACTATACTACTACAGGGATACGGTACAACCCTACAAGGAACTAATCCGCGCTAATAACTCTGACTGAACAGTTAATCAGATTTTCAGCACAATCACATTAAAATTGTATTTATTCATTTAACATTTTTTTTTTGGGCACTTTTACAACATGTATTGTGCAACTTACAAAGTTCAACGGGACCAAAGAGGAGAGAGTACGTTTGTGTTTTTCAAGGTCCAATCTAATCTCTCAGCTGATGACATATTTAATATTATTTGTAATTTGAAAACTTTTTGGGTTGATTGAAACTTTTATAAGTAGATTGTACAGTACATATTCCGTACACTTGACCACTAAATGGTAATTTTTTCAACTTGTTTAAGTCGGGGTCCACGTTAATCAATTCATTGGGGTTATAGAAGTGATTTTTTTTTTTTCTTCAAAAGTTTGCTGCTTTTTTGTTTTTTGTTTTTTTTAAATTGTTGCCGCTTCAAGTTGGAAGGGTCACTGGAGGTGAGAGCAGGATAGTACTTCCCGAGGACCACAATTCCATTTTCTCCTCCCCAAGCGATGTTGAACAATGCCGCACACTTTTACAATTAGAATCCTGCAGAAGAGAGAAGATTTTGATCAAGAGTGTCAGCCGGTTCTGCAGGTTGGTCATCTCTGTTTGGTCTCCCAGATTTCTACATCAGGATTCATCGGAGTGTGTGTTGGCGTGCAATTTAAAAGTACACACCGGGTGCAGCGCGGTCGCTTCTTGCCCATTTGTGTGAGTGCACAAATGTTTTTTTTTTTCTGCTTCTCCTGTCAGCTTCGCTCAAAGACTAATAGGAAAAACTGACACTTCTGTCACAGTCCCGGCAAAAAAAAAAAAAAAAAAAAAAAAAAATTGAGGCTGGGGGAAAAAAATAAATGGTAAAGCCCGGCAGGAGTAGAAGTTGGGAAATTTAAAGAAAGTGTTCACAGATGGACCATACTTGCCGTCTGCTGCGTATCACATTTAAAATAGTTGTGCATAAAAACTATTACTCAAACTTTTGTTTTTGCTGTACAGTGTGCGAATGTTCGAGCAAGCTACTTGGAAAATGTAGTGAGCTAAGCTACAAGTTATTCTTGATTAAATGTAGCTAAGTTACAGGGTAAGCTACATTATATTGCCAAAAGTATTTGGCAACGTGCCTTGACTCACGTATGAACTTAAAGTGCAAACCCATTCCTAACCCAATATGATGTTGGACCACCTTTTGCAGCTATTACAGCTTCAACTCTTCTGGGAAGGCTGTCCACAAGGTTGCAGAGTGTGTTCAAAGGATTTTTTGACCATTCTTCCAAAAGCGCATTAGTGAGATTACACACTGATATTGGTCGAGAAAGCTCCGTTCTAATGCATCCCAAAGGTGTTCTATCGGGATTCAGGTCAGGACTCTGTGCAGGCCAGTCAAGTCCATCTACACCCGACTCAGTCATCCATGTCTTTATAATAATAATAATAATAATAATAATAACAATAATACATTTTATTTGGTACAGCATTTTTCTGAGCACTCAGACACTTTACAGCATGGGTGTCAAACTCTGGTCCGCGGGCCAAAATTGGCCCGCCGTGTAATTTCATTTGGCCCTTGAGGCAATAATAAACTAACATTAGAGCCGGCCCGCCGATATTATATAGTGGCGGTGCCGCTGTATCACCGCATTCAACGCTAATTCTCATACTTGCCAACCTTCCCGATCTTTCCAGGAGAATCACAAATTTCAGTGCCCCCCAAAAAAATCTCCCGGGGCAACCATTCTCCCGAATTTCCACCGGGACAACAATATTGGGGGACGTGCCTTAAAGGTACTGCTTTTTGAATCCGCTACAACCTGTCGTCACGTCCGCTTTTCCTCCATACAAACAGCGTGCCGGCCCAGTCATGTAATATATGCGGCTTCTACACACACACACAAGTGAATGCAATGCATACTTGGTCAACAGCCATACAAGTTATACTGAGGATGGCTGTATAAACAACTTTAACACTGTTACACCACACTGTGAACCCACACCAAACAAGAATGACAAACACATTTCGGGAGAACATCCACACCGTAACACAACACAAACACAACAGAAAAAATACCCAGAACCTCTTGCAGCACTCACTTTTCCGGGATGCTACAAAATACACCCCCGCTACCAAGAAAACTCGATTTTGCATGTCACTATAAAGTTATATAAGCCTTGCTTGTTCAATATTCAATGCAAAACGTGTTTGGGTCCCTACTAAAAGGTTAAGTTGTACAACTTTGGCCCGCGGCTTTCTTTCAGTATAGAATTTTGGCCCACTCTGTATTTGAGTTTGACACCCCTGCTGTACAGGATAAAATAAAAATAAAATATATAACAGTTTAAAGTAATAATATAAAATACAGGAAATATAAATGCAGTACATTGTAAAATACATAATACAGGACAATTACAAGACACAGAACATTAATCACAGGTTAAAAGCAGATCTGAAGAGGTGTGTTTTGAGAAGGCTTTTAAAGGTGGGAAGGTCTGGGCAGTCACGGGTGTGGTTTGGGAAGAGTGTTCCAGAGGGTGGGGACAGCGATGGAGAATGCTCTCTCACCCCAGATCTGGAGGGCTTTGTGGGTGAGGAGGAGGATTTTAAAGTGGATCCGGTGAGGAACGGGGAGCCAGTGGAGTTTCTGGAGGACTGGGGTGATGTGCTCACGGGAGCGGGTGTGGGTGAGCACACCCGCATGTATTGGAGTTTATTGAGAATTTTTGAACTTTATGGACCTTGCTTTGTGCACTAGTGCACAGTCATGTTGGAAGAGGAAGGGGCCCTCTCAAAACTGTTCCCACAAGGTTGGGGGCATGTAGTTGTCGAAAATTGTAGAGCATTCAAAGTTCCTTTCACTGGAACAAGGGGGCCAAGCCCAACTCCTGTAAAAAAAAAAAAAAAAAACAACAAAAAAAAACCAACCCCACACCATAATTCCTCCTCCACCAAGTTTCACACTGGGCACAATGTGGTTCGTAATGTAGCGTTCTAGTAATCTCCAAAACCAGACTCGCCAATCAGATTACCAGATAAAAAAGCACGATTCATCACTCCAGAAAATGCATCTCCACTGCCATAGAGTCCAGTGGCGATAGGCTTTACACCACTGCATCCCATGCTTTTCATTGGACTTGGTGATTTATGGCTTGGATGCAGCTGCTTGACCATGGAAACCCATTCCATGAAGCTCTCTGCGTACTGTACGTGGGCTAATTGGAAGGTCACATGAAGTTTGGAGCTCTGTAGCAACTGACTTTGCAGAAAGTCGTCAACCTCCACTTTGCGCTTCAGCATCCGCTGACGCTGCTCTGTCATTTTATGTGGCCTACAACTTGGTGGCTGAGTTGCTGTTGTTCCCAAAATCTTCCATTTTCTTATATTAAAGCCGAAAGTTGACTTCGGAATATTTTAGGAGAGGAAATTTCATGACTGGATTTGTTGCACAGGTGGCATCCTATGACAGTTCCACGCTAGAAATCACTGAGCTTCTTATAGCGGCCCGTTTTTTCGCAAATGTTTGTAGGTACAGTCTCCATGTCTAAGTGCTTGATTGTATACACCTGTGCCCGGGCCAAGTGATTAGGACCCCTTGATTCTGATCATTTGGATGGGTGGCCAAATACTTTTGGCAATATAGTGTATAAGGCACTATAGAAATATGATTAATATTATATTCTTCAAAGAACCAGTGTCTGCTGTAGTGGATCTTTGTTTTGTTTTTACAGAGTTATAAATATTGGGGGGGGGCAATTGCCAATGCAGATGACGTCGGCTCTGTTTTTTTATTTTCGTTATTAAAACTAGCTTTGTATTTTTTTTATTTTTTTTATTTTGCTGTTTCTTGATCTTTTTATGGCTGTGGTTGACCTATGTTTACAATTAAGTGACAACTGTCTTAAAAAGAAGGTTGTCAATTGTCACGTTTTCTTTTTCAGTCTCCCAGCAGTGTAGAAAGGCAATGGTGGCATAACAGTGCACACCGTTCCCTTAATGGCAGAGCGCGTGGGTTCAAATCCCGGCCACCAGTGTAAAAACCAATCTGAAACCATTCATGCGATTGCCCCGCCATTGTGAACTCTGACAGGGGAAAAGCCATAAGTCAGGGAAAGAAACGGTGAAGAATGTCAAAATGTTGAGATATTGCTGGTACGGTTAATCAATATACCTTTCCTATTGTTTATAAATGTTTTGAAAATATATATTTATGGTTCCAAGTTGAGTTTATATTTTTTATTTTTTGAAATAAAAACAGTAAAGCAGGGGTGTCAAACGAATTTTATATCGGGGGCCACATAGAGAAAAATGTGCTCTAAAGTGGGCCGGACTGATAAAATCATGGTACGATAACTTAAAAATAAAGACAACTTCAGATTCTTTTCTTTGTTTAAAAAATTAGAACAAGCACATTTTGAAATTGTAAAATTCATAATGTATTTTTTTTTTTTTTTACAATTAACTGTTGCGGTTAATAGTATATATACTTTATTTGTCGTTTATATTTTATGTATAAATTATGTGATAATGTCCATGAGTCAACTCATTGGTTTTGATTTTCAATATATCAAGATAAAAAAAAATATATCAATCAAATTACAGGATGTTATTCATGTAGTTTGATCATGTTCCTCGACTGATGTACTATGTGGTTTATTTTGTGCATATATACAAACCCCTTTTCCATATGAGTTGGGAAATTGTGTTAGATGTAAATATAAACGGAATACAATTTGCAAATCCTTTTCAACCCATATTCAGTTGAATATGCTAAAAAGACAAGATATTTAATTTTCAAACTCATAAACATTTTTTGTTCTGCAAATAATCATTAAATTTAGAATTTGATGCCAGCAACACGTGACAAAGAAGTTGAGAAAGGTGCCAATAAATACTGATAAAGTTGAGGTATGCTCATCAAACACTTATCTGGAACATCCCACAGGTGTGCAGGCTAATTGGGAACAGGTGGGTGCCATGATTGGGTTTAAAAGCAGCTTCCATGAAATGCTCAGTAATTCACAAACAAGGATAGGGCGAGGGTCACCAATCCCTAAGTAAATAGTCGAACAGTTTTAGAACATTTCTTAACAAGATATTGCAAGGAATTTAGGGATTTTACGATCTACAGTCCGTAAAATCATCAGAACATTTCTTAACGAGATATTGCAAGGAATTTAGGGATTTTACGATCTACAGTCCGTAAAATCATCAAAAGGTTCAGAGAATGTGGAGAAATCACTGCACGTAAGCTGATATTACAGACCTTAGATACCTCAGGCGGTACTGCATCAAAAAACTGACATCAGTGTGTAAAGGACATCACCACATGGGCTCAAGAATACTTTATAAAACCACTGTCTGTAACTACAGTTGGTCGCTACATCTGTAAGTGCAAGTTAAAACTCTACTATGCAAAGCAAAACCCATGTATCAACAGCACCCAGAAACGCCAGCCGTTTCGCTGGGCCTGAGATCTTCTAAGATGGACTGATGCAAAGTGGAAAAGTGTCCTGTGGTCTGACGAGTCCACATTTCCAATTATATTTGGAATCTGTGGACGTGGTGTCCTCCGGAACAAAGAGGAAAATAACCATCTACTTTGGCACGTGTTGCAGCCATGAAATTATAAGTTAAGTTTATGAGTTTGAACATCAAATATCTTGTCTTTGTAGTGCATTCAAATGAATAAGGACTGAAAAGGATTTGCACTGTATTCCATTTATATTTACATCTAACACAATTTCCCAACTCATATGGAAACGGGGTTTGTAGTATCATCTACAAAAATACCAAGAACAGTTTTTTATTCAAAATTTTCAGGTTAAATTTTTTTACCTGTCAAACTCATCCCGCTGGCCGGATGAAACCTGTTGGCGTGCCTGATCCGGCCCTCGGGCCGTACGTTTGACACCAGTGCAGTAAAGTAACCACAAAAATGCCCCTAAATTATGATCAAAAGGTATTAAAGCTGCGCTATAAAGAACACATTCATGGCAGTACAGTAGTTTAAATAATTGATAATAATATTCTAATTAATTTTGAAACATTTTCCTTGCATGTGCTCCACTTCCTGTCGGTGACAGCTGTGTCTCATGAGTTTAGCTCCTGACTCATCACCTGTGTTGCGTTCCTTTTTTCTCCCAGCCAATCAGCCGACCCCCCTTTTAGTTCGCCTCACCTGCGTCTTGCTGAGTCATCACATTCATTCCCCAGTTTGACTTTGCTCTTGTTCTTTGCTGCTCCCCTTCTTTGTGCACGCTCTTATAACTTTATTTTTATTTTTTTACTGCGGAGGCTCAAATGGGACAGAATTAAATCCAGTTAATCTTTATATAACTACTCAAACGTTTCATATAATTCAATTGGAATTGAATGTATGTGCAAATGTAAATGTGTCAATAATTGAATGTAAAATATTTAATTTTTTAACAATTTAATGAATAATTTTACAATTTGAATGACTTATATAACAACTAATTGAATGATACAGTACGGTATACCAGTATTAGTATAGTATCGCGGTAGTAATGAATCAAAGACAGTACTATACTCTGTTTGAAAAGTACAGGTACACGGGTATGCTGGCTTTAATGGGCCATTGTCACGTCGTGACATTGCTGGTTTTACGAGCAGAGGAGCATGTTCGGCAGCGCACATTCACGGAGTACTTACAAGCAGACACTGTGTAGACGGAAAAGGGAGAACGGACGCATTTTGGCCTAAGAACTTACTGTAAAGGTGAAGTTATAACACTGAAACACCCTCAGGAAGAGGTGCTTTAAGACATGGATAGCTAGCTAGCAGCAAATATCCATTCCCAGTCGGCAGCATTTTAGCTACTTCTAAATCACTAATCCGAATAAAGTATGTTTCTTACAAGTATCATCCCTGCAGGACGAGGAATAGCTAAACCTGCTTCACGACAATCCGTAGGAGGATACAATAGGCGTCACAATGTAAACAAATGCCTTTGGTTGATCTACACCTGACATCAACTGTAATGATACTAAGTACAATAGCGTATCTCATCGATATTACTATGATTACATTATTTGTTTGTCCCAATCTTTTTTCCTTTTTTTTTTAAACTCATTTTATGTTTGTAAACTCAGGAAATATGTCCCTGGACACATGAGGACTTTGAATATGACCAATGCATAATCAATCAATCAATCAATCAATCAATGTTTATTTATAAAGCCCTATATCACAAGAGTCTCAAAGGGCTGCACAATCCTACGACATCCTCGGAAGAACCCACATAAGGGCAAGGAAAATTCACACCCAGTGGGGTGTCCGTAACAATGATGACTATGAGCACCTTGGAGAGGACCGAAAGCAATGGATGTCGAGCGGGTCTAACATGATACTGTGAAAGTTCAATCTGTAGTGGATCCAACACAGCCGCGAGAGTTCAGTTCAAAGCGGATCCAAGACAGCAGTGAGAGTCCCGTCCACAGGAAACCACCCCAAGCGGAGTCGGATCATCAGCGTAGAGATGTCCCCAACCGACACACAGGCGAGCGGTCCATCCTGGGTCCCGACTCTGGACAGCCGGTGCTTCATCCATGGCCATCGGACCGGACCCCCTCCACAAGGGAGTGGGGGACAGAGGAGACAAAGAAAAGAAGCAGCAGATCAACTGGTCTGAAAAGGTCTATTTAAAGGCTAGAGTATACAAATGAGTTTTAAGGTGAGACTTAAATGCTTCTACTGGGGTAGCATCTCGAACTGTTACCGGGAGGGCATTCCAATCGGCAAGATAGGATGGAGCTAGACCGTGTGGTATTTTATACGTAAGTAGTAAAACCTTAAAGTCACATCTTAAGTGCACAGGAAGCCAGTGCAGGTGAGCCAGTATAGGCGTAATGTGATCAAACTTTCTTGTTCTTGTCAAAAGTCTAGCAGCCGCATTTTGTACCAACTGTAATCTTTTAATGCTAGACATGGGGAGACCCGAAAATAATACGTTACAGTAATCGAGACGAGACGTAACAAACATATGGATAATGATCTCAGCGTCGTTAGTGGACCAAATGGAGCGAATTTTAGCGATATTACGTAGATGAAAGAAGGCCGTTTTAGTAACGCTTTTAATGTGTGACTCAAAGGAGAGAGTTGGGTCGAAGATAATATCCAGATTCTTTAAAGAGTCGCCTTGTTTATTAATTGTTTGGTTGTCAAATGTTAAAGTTGTATTGCCCTTATGTGGGCCTACCGAGGATGTCGTGGTGGTTTGTGCAGCCCTTTGAGACACTAGTGATTTAGGGCTATATAAGCAAACATTGATTGATTGATTGATATTATTACATAGAGGTCGGTGTCTAGCAGGACCGATAATCAGCATTTCCATGATCCTGGGTTAGGGTTATGTTCAAATAGAAGAACAAACGGTTGAAACATTTTCCTTGCATGTGCTCCACTTCAACTGCAATAACAAGAATAAACATAGTGTTAAATGTATGCTCTCTGGCAATGTTATAATTTTAAATGTTAAATGGCTTAATATTGTTGAAAGGGCTCATTAGCCCTTATTAGATGATGTGGCCTGGCATATTGGACCACAGAGGTTGATGTTAACTTTTTGTTTACCCTGCATTTAGAAAGTCTTCTATGGCAGCTGATACTTTAAGATGATTAAAAGCGGAATACGTTATTAAAGAAGAAGAAGGATGAGTTACAGTGGAAAGACTGATGGAAATTCCATCTGTATGCAAGGGTGCATTTTTAACACTGCAAATAGTCTCATTCTGCACACATTGATTGAGTTCACAAATTCAAAGGCAGAGTTTTTGCTCTGCCAGCTTTTTGTTATACTCACATACTTTCCCATGTAATCGTGGATTTGTTGAACTCCGAGCATTGATGCATTCTTTTTGATGGCAAGTAAAATGTTGTCAATGACAACTTTAACTTGTTTGGGGTCAGATTTTTTTTTGTGTGAGAGCTCGTTCCTTTTCTCTCTGTCTTTCCCGCAATAATGTACCAATCCCCGCTCCCATCTTGAGTCTTCGTACAATTCCAACAGCTTTCAAATGACTTTTCTGCTGAATGTGACGCTTAAGGTAGTCCAACTTTCATTCAGTCCACATTTTTCCCTCGGAAAACTCATTTGCTACTTTAGCTTGGCGGCACGTTTTGCAGAGTAGACCCTTCTCACTCGAAAAAGAAAAAAATCTCACCCAGTTTCACCACTTGTTCTTCTATTTGAACATACTCTGACAGCCATTCCATTTAAAGGAACTGCATTTCTTTTTTACAACGGCTTGGTGAGTGGATGTGTTTCTGCCCGTTCGTTTGGCCATGATAAGGAGTTATTGTCAATATCGATAGTGTCAATGCTATTATTGGCTGCGTAGCGTGAGTGAACCGAATCGTATCATTGGCTGGGACACCTGTCACTCACTGAGTTACGTTGCAAAATGGTACAGAAAACATTATTATTAGTTTAATTGATTAGATAAGATTAGGACTAATATTAGATATTAAGTAATACGTGTATGTTGAATTTTATTTCATGTGCTGCATACATTTTCTTGTGCACTGAGATTGTGCGAGCTAACAGGATCCGGCATGCAATCGACCCTCACCTGAGAGTAAATCAGAACGGCTTTCGAGAAGGACTACCAACTCACGCCCAGATCTTGGCACTTACGACATTCATTGAGGAGGTGAGGAAGGACAAACTGACTGCAGTCCTATGCTTCATAGACTTCAAAAAGGCATTTGACTCGATACATCGAGGCACGATGGTGAAGATCCTGAAGGCATACAGTATTCCTTTGAACCTACTCAGAGCAATAGAGTCCACGTACGCAGGAACAAGGGCCAGTGTGGTGACCCCAGATGGCAACAGCAAGGACTTGAACATCCTGGCTAGAGTTATACAAGGGGATACACTAACCCCCTTCCTCTTTATCATAGTCCTTGATCATGCTCTCAGAAAGGCAATCAATGGGCGAGAGCAAGAACTTGGCTTCACGCTGACACCAGGGAAGTCGAGTCGACAACCGACAGTGGTCCTGACAGACTTTGACTTTGCGGATGACATCAGTCTGCTCTTCAACAACGTGGAACAAGCAAAAGACCTACTACACAGGGTAGAGCTAGAGTATGCCAAGGTTGGCCTTAGGCTAAACGCCAAGAAAACTGAGGTCATGACCTACAACGTTCCAACCTCTGATAACAGCAGGAAAGAAGTTGAGGACTTCAAACACCTGGGCGCATGGGTCAACTCAACTGAGCAAGACCTAAAAGTGAGGAAGGCACTTGCATGGAGGGCCCTGAACGGCATGACCAGTGTATGGAACTCCAACCTCCCCCGCCAAATCAAACTCGACTTCTTCTACACGACCCTTGAGTCCGTTATCCTCTATGGCAGGGAATGCTGGACCCTGAAGCCAACCCTGGAGAAGTCTCTGGATGGATGCTACTCCAGGATGTTGCGTACAGTGCTTAACATGAACAAGAGTGCGCACGTAACCAACAGAATCCTTTACAAGGGAATACCAAGGGTGAGCGAGAAGATTGCTGTAAGGAGAATGAGTTTTGATTGAAACTTCTATTAGTAGATTGCACAGTTCAGTACATAGTCCGTACAATTGACCATTAAATGGCAACACCCGAATAAAATTTTCAACTTGTTTAAGTCGGGGTCCACGTTAATCAATTCATGATGTTTGGGGCAGGGGGTGTGGTTGGGGGCGTGGTTAAGAGGGGAGGAGTATATTTTCAGCTGTTGTGTGCGCAGTTGTGCACTGCACTTTCTAAAAGCCGTAGATGTTATTGTCACATATGCATGATTGATTGATTGAAACTTTTATTAGTAGATTGCACAGTATAGTACATATTCCGTACAATTGACCACTAAATGTTTTTCAACTTGTTTAAGTCGGGTCCACGTTAATCAATTCATCGTACAAATATATACTATCAGCATAATACAGTCATCACACAAGTTAATCATCATAGTATATACATTGATTTACAATCCGGGGTGTGGGATGAGGAGCTTTGGTTGATATCAGTACTTCAGTCATCAACAATTGCATCAACAGCGAAATTGAAATTGATACAGTGTAGGTGTGACTTAGTAGGATATGTACAGCGATCAGCAGAGAACATAGGGAGTTCAGATAGCATAAGAACATGTATATACATTAGAAATACATTCCATTATTTACATTAGGTTATTTACAATCCGGGGAGATGGGATGTGAATGGAGGAGGATTAGTAAAGGGTTGGAGTTGCCTGGAGATGTTGTGGTGCATGTACAGTAGATGGCAGTATTGTCATGTTTAAGAGTGTCACATGCTGTTTACGGCAGACGAACTGCCTTACGGTGGACGTAAACATGACTGCTGTTGTTGTGCGTTGATACTGCGCTGGGAGGACGTTAATGAAACTGCCTAACAATAAACCCACATAAGAAACCAAGAACTCGCCCTCGATCATTCTACAGTTATAATGTCATTAGGCAGACACGCTCTTTATACACGTCACTCACGTCAGCATCGAGCTGGAGGGGGCAAGGCCTCCAGTTCCGCCTGAATTTCGGGAGATATTCGGGAGAAAATTTGTCCCGGGAGGTTTTCGGGAGATGCGCTGAATTTCGGGAGTTTTCCGTATAATCCGGGAGGGTTGGCTAGTCTGCCGCTTGGTGGCTGACTTGCTGTTGTTCCCAAACTCTTCACTTATCTTATAGTAAAGTTGACTTTGGAATATTTAGGAGCGAGGAAATTTCACGACTGGATTTGTTGCACAGATGGCATCCTATGACAGTTCCATGCTGGAAATCACTGAGAGCGGCCCATTATTTCACAAATGTTTGTAGACACTAGAGATGCGCGGATAGGCAATTATACCATCCGCAACCGCATCACCAAAGTCGTCGTCCACCCGAACCAACATTTTATCAGAACCGCAACCGCCCGCCACCCGCTTGTTGGAATACATCAGAGGTCGGCCACCTTTACCACTCAAAGAGCTATTTAAAACCTGTTTCACAGAGTAAAGAATACAATGGGAGCCGCTAACGTTCTCGCCAATATCCAATGGTGTTCATCCAGATGACAAGAATAAGGGCATGCGGTGAAGCCATTGCCTTTAACACCTTCAACAACATGTACAAGCCGATTGTTAGTTCGTCAACATGTTGTATGCAGCTTCCGCAATCACACATACAAGATTGAAAGGCATACTGGGTGATACAGAGTCCACTGATGGTTGTGATATAAATAATTTTAACACTCTTACTAATATGCGCCACGCTGTGAAGCCACACCAAACGAGAATGACAAACACATTTCGGAAGAACATCCTCACAGTAACACAACATAAACGCAGCACAACAAATACCCAGAGTCCTTGGCATCCATGACAGGTCCTGAATATATTTTCTCTAGTAGAAACAGTCTCCATGCCTAAGTGCTTGATTTTATACACCTGGCCAAGTGGTTAGGATACCTGATTCTCATCATTTGGATGGGTGGCAAAATACTTTTGACAATATAGTGTCAGTTATTATATAAAGATAGTATTTTTCATTCTGTCCCATTTGATTGTCCATACTTTAGTGGCATAGCTGCAGTAGTTGTTAACACGCTTGGTAAACCCTGCAATAAAGTTGAACATATAACCAGCAGATCTTAAAGAAGCAAAAAGAGACCACGCAGTCTTCCTGGTACGTTTCTGAAAGGGATCATCCTCCGAATAGCACATCTTTTATTCAGCTTTGCAATTAGCTTTCTGTAGAATGTTAGTGGAAGACACTCGGGGGTTTGATCCTTCACAGAGGCTTAAGATTTCTGGATAATATTTCTAATCTTCTCATAAGTGAGTCCATGGAGGAGACTTTATCATGCACGCGGTGATACGCGCAACATCTGATAGGAACTCTCCGAAAATGCCAACATTTTCCACGCCGTTTTTCGCACCGCCAAGCCTGGTGCCGCCTCATCGTTTTTTGGGTTTTTTTTTTTTGCAGTGACAGAGTCTCGCTGTACCTCTCGCCAGGCTAGAGAATGAGGTGACCTTCTATCGGAGACCTCCCGTGAATGGAGATCATTGCCACAGCTTAGGGATTTGTCCGAGGATCGGTCAGACAGAGGCAAGGGGAAGAAGTGGCCTTCTTTTCTTTAATGCTGGCACTGAAGCCATGTTTAAAAGAGCCCCCAGGGCCTCGACAGCAAAGACCTTTTCTCTCAATTAGATTGATTCCAAAGCCGGTGGGCTTAACCTCCATAGAAACACCGTTTGCTTCATTTTGCAGACGTCTGGGGGGGAATAAAAAAATTTAAAAAATCCACGCTCTTTTTGACATTTCCACTCGCCATGCATGCTCCATATTGCATTTAGTCACAATGCACCACCAAGTAACCTTTAAATGCTTTGTCAGTCTTCTGATTAGCCGAAATGTGAATTTAAATGTTTTTGTCGTAGACCGTTTTTTTTTCAATCTCCACATGTGGATGCAGACCTTTTTTTTTTTTTTTTTTTTCAAAGCAGATTTGGATAAAATATCACTTTTCTTGTTTACATAGATAGTACTTTATTGATTCCTTCAAGAGAGTTCCTTCAGGGAAATTAAAATTCCAACAATGTACAGAGTTGAAACCAATTTTAAAAAGCAAATGGGGGTATAAATGGAAACAAAATAGATACATATTATAATAAGAATAAGAATAAAAAGCAACAACGTGAATAGAAATATATAACAGTAAAATTGGATGGATGGGACTGACTTGCTGCCTTTACCCATTCAATATATCTTTACCTGCACATTACCTATCTCCCCTGCATCCTGGGGTCACATTGGTGCTTCTTTCTTTCACCCATACATACTGGTGCTTCCTGCCATCATCCAGACAACATATCTTTACCTGCACGTTACCCACCTTCTCTGTATCCTGGAGTCAAACTGGTGCCTCCTTCTTTCACCCAGTCAACATATCTTTACCCGCACAGTACCTACCTTCTCTGCATTGTGTGGTCACGCTGGTGATTCCTGATTTCAAGCGGCCCTCTTGAGACGGCAGCAGCTTAAGCGCAGCAGTTTTTTGAAGGCTCGTAAAATCAACACCGAAGCAGTTAAAAAAAACTCTTTGCGCAAATTTTAATCAGAAGGGTTCAATATCTTTCCTGTGCGAGTTTGAAGCCGACACAACAAATGCCTTTAGAGGAGATAATGTTTGAAAAAATGTGATGGGTTTTTACAAAACTTTTATTTTAAAGGGGTAATTGCCAACTTTTTGTTGATTTTTGCTGAAGGATGTCAATAAATGAAATGTAGGTCTAAGTGAGACCTACATAGAGGTTTTTGTTTCATGTATCTACGACATTTCTACCGAAAGTTACGAGCAGTTTTTTCTGTGTTTTCTTCCCAATAGCAGTTTCGTCAGTGTTTTTTTCCTAGGGTGCGCTAGAGCGCAATTTTGAGTTTTCGGGTTTGTTTTTTTATTAGATCACAATTTTCACCAGTCCTGATGTGTCCAGTTTGTTTTGAAGCTTTTGAAGATTCCTGGGCGTAGCCACCGCTGCTGCTCACTGCTCCTCTCACTTCCCAGGGTGTGATCAAGTGTGATGGGTCAAATGCAGGGAATAATTTTGCCACACTGTGTGTGTATGACATTTAATGGTACTTTAACAACCAGAATTATTCCGCACGTTAGGCATACCAGGTTATAAGGCGCACTGTCGATTTTTGGGAATATCAAAGGATTTTAAGTGTACCTTTTTTATAGTCTAAAAAATCTGGTATCACACCATGTACTAAATCAAATTTATTCGAAGTCTGTAAGCACAACCAGAATGATTCCGCACATTAGGCACACCAAGTTAGAAGGCGCACTGTGAATTTTTGAGAAAATCAAAGGATTTTAAGTGCACCTTTTTATAGTCTGAAAAATCTGGTATCATTACTGCATGTACCAAATAAAATTGTTTAAAGGTCGGTAGGCACAACCAGAATAATTTCGCACATTAGGCACACCAGATTATAAAGCGCGTTGTCAATTTTTGAGAAAATGAAAGGATTTTAAGTGTACCTAATAGTCTGAAAAATCTGGTATCATTACACCATTCACCAAATAAATGCTTCGAGGTCGGTAAGCACAACCAGAATTATTCCGCACATTAGGCGCACTTTCGATTTTTGAAAAAATTAAAGGATTTTAAGTGTAACTTTTTATAGTCTGATAAATGTGGTATCATTACACCATGTACCAAGTAAAATTGCTTCGAGGTCGGTACGCACAGCCAGAATTATTCCGCACATTTGGCACACCCGGTTATAAGGCGCACTGTCGATTTTTGACAAAATCAAAGGATTTTAAGTGTACTTAATAATAATCTGAAAAATCTGATATCATTACACCATGTACCAAATAAAATTGCTTCGAGGTCGGTAAGCACAACCGGAATTATTTCGCACATTAGGCACACCAGATTATAAGGCGCACTGTCGATTTTTGAGAAAAAACGAAATAATTTTAAGTGTACTTTTTTATAGTCTAAAAAAATGTACCAAATAAAATTGCTTCAAGGTCGGTAAGCACAATTAAAATGATTCCGCACACCAGGTTATAAGGCGCGCTGTCGATTTTTGAGAAAATGAAAGGATTTTAAGTGTACCTAATAGTCTGAAAAATCTGGTGGTATTACACCAAGTACCAAATAAAATTGCTTCGAGGTCGGTAAGCACAACTAAAATTATTCCGCACACCAAGTTATAAGGCGCACAGTCAATTTCTGAAAAAATGAAAGGATTTTAAGTGTACCTAATAGTCTGAAAAATCTGGTGTCATTACACCATGTACCAAATAAAATTGCTTCGAGGTCGGTAAGCACAACCAGAATTATATCGCACATTAGGCGCACAGGGTTACAAGGCGCATTTTTGAGCAAATGAAAGGATTTTAATTGCGCCTTGCGGTCTGAATAATATAGTGACATTCATGAACACAGACAAGAGTACCCAAAATTGTTAGAGTACTAATGTTGATTCCTCGGTACTGTAAATTGAAAACAATCTTTTTTTTTTTTTTTTTTTCCATGATGTCTCTGGGGTTCTAATTAGTCTAGTTTCTAGCGTTTAAATGAAAGCGTTTTGGGAGAAAAAAAATACTTTTTGACCGACAAAACGACACATTTAATCAGTTTTCCTTTAAAAAGATAGAAATATATTGTGTCAAAGTTGTCACTGGTTGTGATCTTGAAGACACTGATTGTGAGTCTGTTTTATTTTGCCCTTGTTTGTAATGGCCTCGTAAAAGTTCCAACTTTAATGTCAAAGATTCCCTCCGGGCTTTGTCTTATCATGCAGCAGATTGGCAGCCGTCGCCTGTCTCTTAAAGCCGTCATTACCAACTTAAAGTCAAATAAGATGAAGGCTTGGGAAGGTACCCTACATTTACCTCAAAGGGGCAGTGGAGTAAAGCCAAGAAGATGAGTCTTGAAAAGGAAAATGAAAGCTCTAACAATACCTTGATGTCACAATTGGCGGTTTTGAAAGGCGACGGGCCTGTTTAGCACACAGAGCAAGTAGAATTATTTCCCCCTCGGTGACGCACTCCCAAGTGCAGTCTTGTGTGAAAGCGGCTGACGGGCTCTGATCGCAATCACGCCGTCTCATAATCAGTCAAACGTCGCAGTTCCTTAAAGGTGCCTGGATCTCTTCGAGCGTCTCCCATCCAGCATTAAATAGTTTCCTGTCTCCACAACTTTTGGAGGAATTTGAACCCAAACATAATTCAATTCAGCGTTGTGATAGTGCTTCAAGTTTGAAGTATATACAAACCCCGTTTCCATATGAGTTGGGAAATTGTGTTTGATGTAAATATAAACGGAATACAATGATTTGCAAATCCTTTTCAACCCATATTCAATTAAATGCACTACAAAGACAAGATATTTGATGTTCAAACTCATAAACGTTTTTTTTTTCCAAATAATAATTAACTTAGAATTTCATGGCTGTAACATATGCCAAAGTAGTTGGGAAAGGGCAAGTACACCACCACTGTGTAACATCACCTTTTCTTTTAACAACACTCAATAAACGTTTGGGAACTGAGAAAACTAATTGTTGAAGCTTTGAAACTAGAGTTCTTTACCATTCTTGCTTGATGTACTGTTCAACAATCCGGGGTCTTGTTGTCGTATTTTACGTTTCATAATGCGCCACACATTTTTGATGGGGGACATGTCTGGACTGCAGGCGGGCCAGGAAAGTACCTGCACTATTTTACTACGAAGCCAAGCTGTTGTAACACATAGTTTGGCATTGTTTTGCTGAAATAATCAGGGGCGTCCATGATAAAGTTGCTTGGATGACATATGTTGCTCCAAAACCTGTATGGTGCATTCAGCATTAATGGTTCCTTCACTGATGTGTAAGTTACTCATGCCTTGGGTACTATTACACCCCCATACCATTACAGAGGCTGGCTTTTGAAATCTGCGCCTATAACAATCCAGATGGTTATTTTCCTCTTTGTTCCGGAGGACACCATGTCCACAGTTTCCAAATATAATTTGAAATGTGGACTCGTCAGACCACAGAACACTCTTCCACTTTGAATCAGTCCATCATAGATGAGCTCGGGCCCAGCGACGCCGGCGGCGTTCATGGGTGTTGTTGATAAATGGCTTTCGCTTTGCATAGTAGAGTTTTAACTTGCACTTACAAATGCAGCGACCGACTGTAGGTACTGACAGTGGTTTTATGAAGTGTTCCTGAGCCCATGTGGTGATATCCTTTACACACTGATGTCGATTTTTTTTAATGCAGTACCGCCTGAGGGATCAAAGGCCCGTAATATCGCTTACGTGCAGTGATTTCTCCAGATTCTCTGAACCTTTTGATGATTTTACGGACCCTAGATGGTAAAATCCCTGAATTCCTTGCAATTGCTCGTTGAGAAATGTTGTTCTAAAAAGTGTTCGACAGTTTGCTTACAAATTGGTGACCCTCGCCCCATCCTTGTTTGTGAATGACTGAACATTTCATGGAAGCTGTTTTTATACAAATCATGGCACCCACCTGTTCCCAACTAGCCTACACTCCTGTGGGATGTTCCAAATAAGTGTTTGATGAGCATACCTCAACTTAATCAGTATTTATTGCCACCTTTCCCAACTTCTTTGTCAAGTGTTGCATTCATCAAATTCTAAAGTTAATGATTATTTGCAAACAAAAAAATGTTTATCAGTTTGAACATCAAATATGTTGTCTTCGTAGCATATTCAACTGAATATGGGTTGAAAATGATTTGCAAATAATTGTATTCCGTTTATATTAACATCTAACACAATTTCCCAACTCATACGGAAACGGTGTTTGTACATCTGAACGAATAAAAAGTATAATACACGTTGACATAACAAAACATAATAGTTAATACCTTAAAGTATAACAGAGAAAGTTTGCAACACAAACAAATGGGACCATATTGGGAAGCTTTTGACCAGGTGTATGATGTCACTAGTCAGAAAATGTATTTTGCAATACCGTACTTTTCGGTCCATAAGGCTCACTGCCAGGTCCAAACACTGAGGACATCTATTAAACAAGACAAGAAACAAGGAATTAAACAGAGACAGAATTCAATTTGGCTCAATTTGAGGAGAGATGCTTGGATACTGTACCCTTGTACAGTGTCTCAGCACGCTCTGGCAAAAGATTGTAGGCCACGTCTTTTTATTTGGACTTTCCCTGATTACATGGCAACAGCTGTTTCAAAGGGATGAGGGTCGTAAACAGTTCACAGAAAAGGTAGTAAAACAGAACAAAAAAGCGTTGCTTGGAGGGGAGTCTGGTCCTGCTTCATCTTCACTTTTGTAGTTCTTCAATCAAGACAAAATCTTTGGTTACAATTCATGAAAGAAACCGAACACCTTCATTTTTCTTCCCATCCTACACAGTGGAGTTTTACAAGCCTTTTGTTTGGTATGATCAAAGACAGCTTCTGTCTTCTTGCCGGGAACTCATTTCAACACTTACTATTTTTGTAATAAATTTGATACAATTATTCTAATGCGCACTTTTTAAGATACTTTTGTTTTCTCAAAACTCGACAGTGTGCCTTTTTAATCCAGTGCGCCTAATGTACAGAATCATTTTGGTTGTGCTTACAAACCTATAAGCTGTTTTTTTGTACATGGTGAAATGACAAGTGTGACCAGTAGATGGCAGCCACAGATACATGTATATGTGTAGACTGCAACATGACTCAGTAAATTACCAATTTCTTTTGTTTTTAAATATTTGGTTGATAGGGTACCATGGCATTAATACTGAGTACTCCATCCATCCATCCATTTTCTATAGCTTATTCCCTTTTTGGTGTCTCGGGGGCGCTGGTGCCTATCAAAGGTACCGATTTGTTGATACATTTTAAATATTCAATGATAAAACATTTTATTTACCATTTAAAACTGATAAAAACCATGCCGTCTAGTTATGTCCTGTTTTATCACACTTCTGTCTAATTTTGCTAGTAATATATTGTAGCCTTTGCATGCAGTTGCAATTCCAAGACATTAAATGGCAATAGTGTACAACCTACCGTGTGTCGCGTTTCTAGAAAGTAGTCTTTGCCATTAAGTTGAATTTACCAGTCTAGTCTTTTGTTGCACCCGACAAATTTATACTGTCAGTATTGCACTTATTACACACCTGTTGTTTGTAACGTGCATCTTAGTTTGAGTTTTAAATGTTGTTGAAAGCGTCATTTAAAATTGTTTTTGCTAAGTATACTACATATCCGATGTATATTAGCATCGAGCTAGCGCATTTTAAAAAGTGGAAGTTTACTGTACGTTTAAGCTAGGACTGGGCGATATATATCGAGTTTGTTAGATGTATCGATATATTTTTAAACAAGATATGAATTAAGAAAATCTCAATCGATATAATTTATTTCACGTTAAAGTTATCAAACACCGCTTATTTGTTGTGTTAATTGTTCTCCTCCATGGCTTACGAAACCCCTCCCTTTCCTCCTTCCAAAACACACTTGCACGTATAAGAACATACATGATTGGTTGGTTGTTTACTATGATGAGTCACGATTGGTTAAGGACAGGCCAATCACAGGTAAGATAGGGCGTATGTTTGTGACAGTCCATCACATCGACGACTGGGAGTTAAAAAGTGCCTGCCTGCAAATGTATTTTTTTTAATCAGATTGATACATGTATTATTTGCACAGCTATTTTATTTATTATACGTGGAAATAATATTTTTAAATTGTATTTGTTCTGTAATTTTGTGCTACTTCAACTGTTTATTTTCTATGCTGTTAATACCCATCTTGACTAACTGGGTTGATAAAATGAATATATTTATATGTATACTTTCACCGAAAAAACATTTTGAGATATATATAGAGTTTAAGTAAAAAACATATCAATATTAGAGATGTCAGATAATGTCTTTTTTGCCGATATTCCGATATCCAACTCTTAATTACCGATACTGATATCTACCGATATATACATTTGTGGATTTAACACATTATTCTGCCTAATTTTGTTGTGATGCCCCGCTGGATGCATTAAACAATGTAACAAGGTTTTCCAAAATAAATCAACTCAAGTTATGGAAAAAAAATGCCAACATAGCACTGCCATATTTATTATTGAAGTCACAAAGTGCATAATTTTTTTTAAACATGCCTCGAAACAGCAGCTTGGAATTTGGGACATGCTCTCCTTGGGAGAGCATGAGGAGGTTGAGGTGGACGGGGTTGAAGTGTGTGTGTGTGTGTGTGTGGGGGTAGTGGTGGTGTATATTGTATCGTCTCGGAAGAGTTAGTGCTGCAAGGGGTTTTGGGTATTTGTACTGTTGTGTTTGTATTGTGTTACGGTGCGGATGTTCTCCCAAAATGTTTGTCATTCTTGTTTGGTGTGGGTTCACAGTGTGGCATATATTAGTACAAGTGTTAAAGTTGTTAATACGGCCACCCTTTGTGTGACCTGTATGGCTGTGGAGTGTTTTAAGTCTCGTCTTAAGACCCACTTTTATTCTTTGGCTTTTAACACTACGTGAGTTGTGTGGTCCTCTGTCCTCTGTTGTCCTCTGTGTTTTTTATACACTTTGATTTCTATTTTACTGTTTTAATTGATTTTACCCTTGAAAATAGTTTTTAATCATATTTGTTTTTATATTGTTTTTTTTTTTATATTGGTTTTATATATATATATATATTTTTTTGTTTTTATTCAGTCATTGGTGGAGCATAATGTTGTTTTTTTAATATTGTTTTTAACATGGCTGTGCAGCACTTTGGGAACGTTATTGTTGTTTAAATGTGCTATATAAATAAAGTGGATTGGATTGGCTGTTGACCAAGTATGCCTTGCATTCACTTGTGTGTGTGTGTGTGTGTGTGTGTGTGTGTGTGTGTGTGTGTGTGTGTGTGTGTGTGCGTGTGTGTGTGTGTTTGTGTTTGAAAAGCTGTAGATATTAGGTTTATTGGCGCTCTGTTCTTCTCCCTACGTCATGGCGGCATTTTAATAAGTCATGAATTTTACTTTTTTTCAAAACCGACACTTTCCGATAATTACATTTTAAAGCATTTATATGATGTCCGATCCTATCTAAAATCTCTAATCGTTATATACTTTTTCATCCTTATCCCATAGCCATGGTTTAAGCTTTTTTTTTAATCAGGCATACTTGATTGGTTGGCATGGAAAATTGCAACGTTACCGAAAAGCAGTGCAGCTGAGTCCATTCATAGCACAGCTTGGGTGATTGTTTCCACGCCAAGTGTTTGAGCCGAGGCCGAGTCTGTTGGATTTTATGTGACTCCTGGTAGTATCGACAAAATTTGGTCCCCGTTCCTAAACAGAGGTATCCCACTATTGGCAACATTTTAAAGTGCAGGTAACAGAAGTAGACGAGGCAGCTGCGTCCTGACGAGTCACGATCTCAGGTAATAAAAACTACTGCCTACGCACACGAAGTAGATAGCCTGGTCGTTACTTTCTCTTGTAGATGAGCTTGACAAACCGCAAAGTCAGATATCTTACAAAGATATCAAGGTAGTGATTTCAAATAAGCGCAAGACAAAAGACGACCGGTGGCGAGTCGCGACCTTCTGACTCCTTTCTTTGGATACGCAGTAGCGAGGCCGTGCTAGTGTGTGACCTATTATGTGGATGATATACTAATAGTCCTAACCTCCCTTAAAATTACATCTAATTAACACAATTTACACTTCTTGCTGGCGAGAAGGAGAAGGACATGCCGCCGTGGGAGTAATTGCAGCATCCATTATTGCTGCTGCAGCCTGACAAGGTGCATATTTCCTGAATAAAATCAATGTTAGCCCTGGCAGCCGCGGGTTAACGCTACAGCAAGACTGTAGTGGGGGTGTCGGGTACAAGAGGTTAATAGGAGTAGCAGTAATAAAAGTTTTTGGATGACTAATAAAAAATGTACAAGTATTATATGTTCCAGTTGTTGCCAATATTCAATTCAAATATCAAATGAACTTTAAAGTACCGTAGGGGGGTCAGCATTTAATTCTCCATGCGCAATTTTACGTTGGTTCTGGTGCTGCTCTGTTCGATGTGTTAATACAAATAAATTGGCCCTAGTGTGTGAATGTGAGTGTGAATGTTGTCTATCTATGTTGGCCCTGCGATGAGATGGCGACTTGTCCTGGGTGTACCCCGCCTTCCGCCCGATTGTAGCTGAGATACACACCAGCGCCCCCCGTGACCCCATTCATCCATCCATCCATTCATTTTCTACCGCTTATTCCCTTTCGGGGTCGCGGGGGGCGCTGGCGCCTATCTCAGCTACAATCGGGCGGAAGGCGGGGTACACCCTGGACAAGTCGCCACCTCATCGCAGGGCCAACACAGATAGACAACATTCACATTCACACACTAGGGCCTATTTTTAGTGTTGCCAATCAACCTATCCCCAGGTGCATGTCTTTGGAAGTGGGAGGAAGCCGGAGTACCCGGAGGGAACCCACGCAGTCACGGGGAGAACATGCAAACTCCACACAGAAAGATCCCGAGCCTGGATTTGAACCCAGGACTGCAGGAACTTCGTATTGTGAGGCAGACGCACTAACCCCTCTCCCACCGTGAAGCCCAAAAGGGAATAAGCGGTAGAAAATGGATTGATGGATGGTGTTCTAAGAGAGCTACATTTTTTTCAAACTACAAGTCAATATCCAAATAACAGAAACATAAATTAGCAAAAAAAAAAAAAATGCATTGTCGAGTTTTGAGAATTTTTAATTGCGCCTTATAGTCCGGACAATGCGGCAGCGTTACTTAATCAATTTGCTAATTATATGCTAAAGTTTCACTCCTGTTACTTTCAGTACTGTTAAAAAAGGAACTTTGTACAAAATTGAATTCAAGTTTGCAAAGATGGGCCAATATAGACTTTGAATTATTCAATATGTGTATTATTACTAGGTTAGGAGTGTAAAACGACGTATTCGGCGGTGGGAGAATGAACAGAAATCGTCAAAGTAAAAGCATGAGCTCTTTATGAAATGAGATTTTCTTATTTAAACGGGGATAGCAGGTCCTTTCTATGATTCATACTTGATCATTTCGATATATTGCCATATTTTTGCTGAAAGGATTTAGTGGAGAACATCGATGATAAAGTTCGCAACTTTTGGTCGCTAATAAAAAAGCCTTGCCTGTACCGGAAGTAGCGGACGATGACGTCACCCGTGTGAGGGCCCCTCACATCCTCACATTGTTTATAATGGGAGCCTTCGACAAAAAGAGAAAACAACCATTTCCCCATTAATTTGAGCGAGGATGAAAGATTTGTGGCTAATATTGATAGCGAAGGACTAGAAAAAAAAAGAATAAAGTTGAAAAAAAAAAAAGATGATTTTAAATGTTTTTAGACACATTTACTAGAATAATTCTGGAAGATTCCTTATCTGCTTATTGTTTTAATTGTGTTTTAGTGAGATTTTAAAGATTGTAAAGTCATACCTTGAGGTCGGATGGCTGCGGTGAACACAGTGTCTCAGAGCAAAGCCGAGGAAGCAAGCTCACAGCTATAATAATAATGGATTAGATTTATATCGCGCTTTTCTATTGTTAGATACTCAAAGCGCTCACAGAGAAGTGGGAACCCATCATTCATTCACACCTGGTGGTGGTAAGCTACATCTGTAGCCACAGCTGCCCTGGGGTAGACTGACGGAAGCGTGGCTGCCAGTTTGGGCCTATGGCCCCTCCGACCACCACCAATCATTCATTCGCCAGTGTGAGCGGCACCGGGGGCAAGGGTAAAGTGTCCTGCCCAAGGACACAACGGCAGCGATTTGGATGTCAAAAGCCTGCAACCTCAGGTTTCTGGCACGGCCTCTCTACCCACTACGCCATGCCTTTTTTGACATGACAGCTGCTGCAGGACGACGAATAATCCATTGATGTCTCCCGTAAGATATCCCGTATATCACAATATCCCCATCCAAAAACATGCTGGTTGACGTAAAGAAAACATGTTCGCTTGACCGCTCCGCTTCACAACAAACAAAGAAACACCGGCTGTGTCTCGGTGCTAAAGACAGCTGCAATCCACCGCTTTCCACCAACAGCATTGTTCTTTATAGTCTCCATTATTAAATGAACAAATTGCAAAAGATTCAGCAACACAGATGTCCAAAATACTGTGTAATTATGCGGTTAAAGCAGACAATTTTTAGCCGCTAGTGGTGCAGCTGCTAATATTTCCTGACAGTCCGTGACGTCACGCGTACACGTCATCATTCCGCGACGCTTTTTAACAAGAAACTCGCGGGAAATTTAAAATTTCAATTTAGTAAACTAAAAAGGCCGTATTGGCATGTGTTGCAATGTTAGTATTTCATGATTGATATATAAACTATCAGACTGCGTGGTCGGTAGTAGTGGGTTACAGTAGGCCTTTAACGGCACCTTTTCTATGGGCGAATAATTAAAATCAGCAGCGGAGTTTGACGTACATAAGTTACAGCGGCAGGGGAGGCAATGACGGGAATGCAAACCTCGCGTGCCGTTTTTAATTTCCAACATTTAGGACGATACATAAGAATAGACGCAGTCTGACCTCCAAATAGACGCGGCAGGTACATTTGTAACATTTGTAGGTGCTTAACCTTAATCCTTGCCGCATAATTGTCCCCTTTAGCACAGATTTCCATGTCGGCATAATGGGATCCCATGGTGTTATTCGCAATTAAAAAATGCTCACTTCTGAAAATGACCTCAGTGGATTTGACTTTGATGGTTCTAATCCCTCCACCCCGCCAGCCCTCCACCCCAAACCGCATTGTCTAAGCTACTGCACTATCACTATCTATAAATAGATAGAACCTTAAATAGGATTTCCGCCTGGCGGGGCAATAATCCACTTTGTAACGTCAGCTGACGTGACAGGCAAATTTCTCAATTTCATCTACTGTATGTGGTGGAGTCACAACTTTTCTTCGCTTAGCATTTTCAAAATGGGTAACACGCCTAAGTGTGACTGATATTGGTACTGTTCTTATCAATCAATCAATTAATCAATGTGTATTTATACAGCCCTAAATCACAAGTGTCTCAAAGGGCTGCACAAACAACAACATCCTTGGTACAGAGCCCACATAAGGGCAAGGAAAAACTGACACCCGGTGGAACGTCGGTGACAGTGACAATGATGACTATGAGAAACCTTGGAGAGGACCGCATATGTGGGCAACCCCCTCCCTATGGGACCAAAAGCAATGGATGTCGAGGGGATCTTACATTATATTGTAAAAGTCCAATCCATAGTGGATCTTGCATAAAGGTGACAGTCAAGTCCAAAGTGTATCCAATATAGTAGCGAGAGTCTTGTCCATAGTGGAGCCAGCAGGAAACCATCCCAAGCGCAGGTAAATCATCAGCGCAGAGATGTCCCCAACCGATACACAGATCCTGGGTCCCGACTCTGGACGAGCGGTCCATCCTGGGTCCCGATTCTGGACAGCCAGTACTTCATCCATGGCCACCGGACCTGTGTCCCCCCCCCCCCCCCCCCCTTTCACAAGGGAGAGGGGGACAGAGGAGAAAAAGAAAATAAGTGGTAGATCAACTGGTCTAAAAATGGGGTCTATTTCAAAGGCTAGGGTATACAAATGAGTTTTAAGATGAGACTTAAATACTTCTACTGAGGTAGAATCTCGAACTTTTACCGAGAGGGCATTCCAGGGTACTGGAGCCCGAATGGAAAACGTTCTCTAGCCCACAGACTTTTTTTGGGCTCTGGGAATCTCTTATAAGCCGGAGTCTTTTGAACGCAGATTTCTTGCTGGGACATGTGGTACAATACAATCGGCAAGATAGGCTGGAGCTAGACCGTGTAGTATTTTATACGTAAGTAGTAAAACCTTAAAGTCACATCTTAAGTGCACAGGAAGCCAGTGCAGGTGAGCCAGTACAGGCGTAATATGATCAAACTTCCTTGTTCTTGTCAAAAGTCTAGCAGCAGCATTTTGTACCAACAGTAATCTTTTAATGCTAGACATGAGGAGACCCGAAAATAATACGTTACAGTAATCGAGACGAGACGGAACAAACGCATGGATAATGATCTCAGCGTCACTAGTGGACAAAATGGAGCGAATATTAGCGATATTACGGAGATGAAAGAAGGTCGTTTTAGGAACGCTTTTAATGTGTGACTCAAAGGAGAGAGTTGGGTCAAAGATAATACCCAGATTCTTTACCGAGTCGCCTTGTTTGATTGTTTGGTTCTCAAATGTTAAAGTTGTATTATTAAATATAGGTCGGTGTCTAGCAGGACCGATAATCAGCATTTTTGTTTTCTTGACGTTGAGTTTGCGAAAAGTTAGCGGACATCCATTGTTAATTTCATTAAGACACGCCTCCAGCTGACTACAATCCATTTTTATCCATACCGTGGGGTGCCTTTATTTTTTCACATGACTGTTTGTTTATGGAAGCTAACTTTTCAACTTTTTTTACCCCTGAACTGTTGCGCACAAGTTTATTTGACCCCGTGAGTGGGATTGACTTGAAATTTCTCGCACTTTGGCGAACACAAGTCCACTATTTCGCCAAACGTATCGGCAGGTTAAGGACGGGATGTAGCAACTAATTGTAATATACACCAACACTGTATTGGCGCAATAGTAAGCCCACAATAGTTAATTATGGGTGCTCACAAAAAATCAATTCAGATACGATCACATTTCTTATTAAACATTCATAACTTTTTTCATGTATCAATTATTTTCTTTTGTGTTTAAATTATTTATTATTTTAAATGTATATTATTATTTATTAATTTTTTTTGTTGTTGTTCGGTTTGTACTTCATGAAGTTGAGCACTTGTGTTTTACCTTAATGTTTTTTGTTTGTTTTCATTACATTTGGATGTATTTTTTTGTTTTCTATGATATCCATGAAGTAAGACGATGTATTATGTTGAAGGGAGCAGGAAAATATAAGATTTTTCCTCATCCTGCTCCTTCTCAGGCATAGTTGTGTAAATGTAAAATTGTAAAATGGAGGTATAATTGTGTATTGATCAAAGACACATCAATGAAGGAGAATAAAAAAAATAAAAGAATTAATTAAATCATTGTTTTAACCTGTTTGGAAAAGTTATCTTTGTATACCAAATAACATATTGCAAAAATTTGATTGAATCAAAAATCGATTCTGAATCGAATCGTTACCCATATCGGAATCAAATTATAAATTATTAAATTGTTAATATCACAATATTGCATCCAGGCAATTGATATGCCTGTATTAAAAGAAAACCAACGTCTATACTTAACTAATGTAGGGATTTAAAAAAAAACAAAAAAACATTGTACAGCACAACACACTTGAATACACACAAAGCAAATAGTAATCAGGCAGATTTACAGTAACAAGGGAATGTATTCGTAGCAGTTTACCTGACGCATGAAACATGACAAATTAGGCGGGGGTGGTGCACGATCCGCAATAGCCACCTAATGGCAGTAAAGTGTCCTATCTTTTAAAATGTGGCAGTTACAATTTTGACCAGAGCGTCATTTGCTATGTAGGGTGGCGCTTTCCATCATTTTCATTGGCTGGCGTTATAAACTCGTGCTGCTTCAGTATGTTGCAGACTACACGCTCCATATATATATATATAGTTTTTTTTCATTATTTCTTGAATATTATCCGCTGATTTTTCTCAGCACTGTCCATACCTGTAACCCACATTTTTGCCAGTAACCTATAGCGTAACTTCAGTTCGAATCCGCAGACTGACCTACTCAGTGGCCTAATGGTTAGAGCAGGGGTCGGGAACCTTTTTGGCTGAGAGAGCCATGAAAGCCAAATATTTTAAAATGTATTTCCATGAGAGCCATATATTTTTTAACACTGAATACAACTAAATGCTTGCATTTTTAAGTAAGACCAACATTTTTATATATATGCCCCTAAAGCTGACTAACACGCCGGACTGTAGTCAGTTAGAAGCGTGTCTTAATGAAATTAAACAATGGATGTCCGCTAACTTAATGCCAAAAAAACGGAAATGCTGATTATCGGTCCTGCTAGACACCGACCTCTATTTAATAATATAACTTTAACATTTGACAACCAAATAATAAAACAAGGTGACTCTGTAAAAAATCTGGGTATTATCTTCGACCCAACTCTCTCCTTTGAGTCACACATTAAAAGCGTTACTAAAACGGCCTTCTTTCATCTCCGCAATATCGCTAAAATTCGCTCCATTTTGTCCAGTAAAGACGCCGAGATCATTATCCATGCGTTTGTTACGTCTCGTCTCGATTACTGTAACGTATTATTTTCGGGTCTCCCCATGTCTAGCATTAAAAGATTACAGTTGGTACAAAATGCGGCTGCTAGACTTTTGACAAGTACAAGAAAGTTTGATCATATTACGCCTATACTGGCTCACCTGCACTGGCTTCCTGTGCACTTAAGATGTGACTTTAAGGTTTTACTACTTACGTATAAAATACTACACGGTCTAGCTCCAGCCTATCTTGCCGATTGTATTGTACCGTATGTCCCGGCAAGAAATATGCGTTCAAAAGACTCCGGCTTATTAGTGATTCCTAGAGTCCAAAAAAAGTCTGCGGGCTATAGAGCGTTTTCCGTTCGGGCTCCAGTACTCTGGAATGCCCTCCCGGTAACAGTTCGAGATTCTACCTCAGTAGAAGTATTTAAGTCTCACCTTAAAACTCATCTGTATACTCTAGCCTTTAAATAGACCTCCTTTTTAGACCAGTTAATCTGCCGCTTCTTTTCTTTCTCCTATGTCCCCCCCTCCCTTGTGGAGGGGGTCCGGTCCGATGACCATGGATGAAGTACTGGCTGTCCAGAGTCGAGACCCAGGATGGACCGCTCGTCGGGACCCAGGATGGACCGCTCGCCTGTATCGGTTGGGGACATCTCTACGATGCTGATCCGCCTCCGCTTGAGATGGTTTCCTGTGGACGGGACTCTCGCTGCTGTCTTGGATCCGCTTGAACTGAACTCTCGCGGCTGTGTTGGAGCCACTATGGATTTAACTTTCACAGTATCATGTCAGACCCGCTCGACATCCATTGCTCTCGGTCCCCTAGAGGGGGGGGGTTGCCCACATCTGAGGTCCTCTCCAAGGTTTCTCATAGTCAGCATTGTCACTGGCGTCCCACTGGATGTGAATTCTCCCTGCCCACTGGGTGTGAGTTTTCCTTGCCCTTTTGTGGGTTCTTCCGAGGATGTTGTAGTCGTAATGATTTGTGCAGTCCTTTGAGACATTTGTGATTTGGGGCTATATAAATAAACATTGATTGATTGATTGATTATAGTATAATAAGTCTCTTATTCTTATTAATGTTGTTATTCTGAAGCTAACAAATAATAAATACAATACTTCTTACCATTAATGCGACTTCTTGAACAAATGCGATAGAAATTAATCAAGATTAAAATGCATGAGAATGTTTTATATTTTGAACAGTATTTTTAACACTGTGGTTAACAGAGAAACTATTATCTTTTTAAGCAATGTCAGCTAAGATTTATCTGAGAGCCAGATGCAGTCGTCAAAAGAGCCACATCTGGCTCGAGAGCCATAGGTTCCCTACCCCTGGGTTAAAATGTGTTCGTCCTGAGATCGGTAGGTCATGAGTTCGAACCCCGATCAAGTCATAACCAAATACTATAAAATGGCACCCATTACTTCTCTGCTTGGCACTCAGCATCAAGAGTTGGAATTAATGGTTAAATCATCAAAATGATTCCCGGGCGTGGCCACCGCTGCTGCTCACTGCTCCCCTCACCTCCCAGGGGGTGAACAAGGGGAACAGAGGGTAATTTCTCCACACTTAGCGTGTGTGTGACTATCAGTCGTACTTTAACTTTTTAAAAGGAGGCTATTTGCAGGAACTATTGTGACGATTGTGATTGAATCTTCATCTAAACGGAATTATGTGCGCTTCCCGTCGGTCGGCATCCCAGGGAGATTGGAGATTATGACCATAAGTGTTTGTTTTATTATGGTTAATGGGTCAAATGCAGAGGTAAATTTCACCACACCTTGTGTGTGTGTTACCATCAGTGGTACTTTAACTTTAACTCAGTTTTGTTTGAATGTATCTGGAGGAAATTTGAGGACAACCTGTTTTTAATACAGAATACGCACTCTAAGAACTCAGATAAAAAGTGAAACTCTGAATCATTGAAGGAGCAGAACTGTTGAATATCATCTGCATAGAAATGATAAACATTTTTAAAACTACTGATCAACCTCCCAGGCTTGTGTATAAAAAAAACAAAAACGCACCATCTACTGTTTGTTTCCTGGCGCCGAACTGTGAAGCTTGGATGTTGCAAGCTCGGGTAAATAAAGAACAGCCCGGACGATCGATCAATTCAATTCTCCTTCTTCCGTGGCCAGCGCCTTACGCTCGCTGCCTTGTCCTGAAGTGGCGCCTAAACAGCAGCCTACTGTGACATACTGTGGCGAACACGGAGGAGAAAAACACGCCATCCATCATAAAAGCCGGAGGCGAGGAAAAAGCCAACTTCGCCGTCGCATTTATCTCTCGCTCCTGCTGCATTATCCTCCTTCCGCTCCTTCCTTCATCCATCCTTCTTTCAAGCCAACGCTCCTTTCCCCATCCACTCCCTTCCATCACTCTCTTTCTCAAATCCGCCGAACTCTGACCTTAATCCTCTATCTCCATGAATCCGTCTCCCTGCACGTACATCCACTTCATTACCTCTTGTCTTTTTGTGGCACAATGTCATTTGAGTTTCCCCGGAATATATAGACCATAGGAACCGCAATAATCAGTTCAGTTCATACTGTCTTGCACAGTCATCACTTGTTTACTGTAGTTAATTGGTTCCAGGCCTTGCAATGGTCAACACATTTCTGCAAAGTCCATCCATCCATCTTCTTCCGCTTATCCAGGGTCGGGTTGCGGGGGCAGCAGCCTAAGCAGAGAAGCCCAGACTTCCCTCTCCCGAGCCACTTCGTCCAGCTCCTCCTGGGGGATCCCGAGGCGCTCCCAGGCCAGCCGGGAGACATAGTCTTCCCAACGTGTCCTGGGTCTTCCCCGTGGCCTCCTACCGGTCGGACATGGCCGAAACATCTCCCTAGGGAGGCATTCGAGTGGCATCCTGACCAGATGCCCGAACCACCTCATCTGGCTCCTCTCCATGCGGAGGAACAGGGACTTTGAGTTCCTCCCGATTGACAGAGCTTCTCACCCTATCTCTAAGGGAGAGCCCCGCCACACGGCGAAGGAAACTCAATTCGGTCGCTTGTACCCGTGATCTTATCCTTTCGGTCACAACCCAAAGCTCATGACCATAGGTGAGGATGGGAACGTAGATCGAGCGGTAAATTGAGAGCTTTGCCTTCCGGCTCAGCTCCTTCTTCACCACAATGGACCGATACAGCGTCTGCATTACTGAAGACGCCGCACCGATCCGCCTGTCGATCTCAAGATCCGCTCTTCCCTCACTTGTGAACAGGATTCCGAGGTAATTGAACGCCTCCATTTCTGCAAAATTTAAAATTTTCATAGAGCATAACCAATTATCCACCTTGTAAATAAATCAATCAAGGTTTATTCATATAGCCCTTATTCACAAATGTCTCAAAGGGCTGCACAAGCCACAACGACATCCTCTGCTCGGATCCTACATCAGGGCAAGAAAAAACTCAACCCAATGGGATGACAATGAGAAACCTTGGAGCGCAGATCTTTTTTTCAAGAAGAATTACCGTAAATTCTCCTAGCTGCTACTTTTTTTCCTCCGCTTTACACCCTACGCTCTATTAAAACGGTGTGGCTAATTAATGCATTTTTCTTTTCTAACAGCCATAATTCAACAGCTTTTTATTAACAGACACTAAAAGGGTGTGTTTGTGCTATGACGCCATCTTTTGGACTGGTTTGCTCACTACAGATACTGTGGGTTGAAGGTCTGCAGTATTTCCTTCTTTTTAGTGCTTTCAACCAGAAGTACAAGTTCCGTGCCATCCATAGAGTATCTATGCTTATCGATACTTTTTCAGAACTAAAGTTTACAATAAAAATGAAACCATTCATACTTAAAGTATTAATGATTGTCTCACACACACTAGGTGTGGCAAAATTATTCTCTGCATTTGACCCATCACCACCTGGGAGGTGAGGGGAGCAGTGAGCAGCAGCAGTGACCGCGCCCGGGAATCATTGTTGTTGATTTAACCCCCAATACCAACCCTTGATGCTGAGTGTCAAGCAGGGAGTAATGGGTCCCATTTTTATATTCTTTGGTTGAACTCCCAACCTACCGATCTCAGGGCGGACACTCTAACCACCAGGCCACTGAGTAGGTGACAGAACCCTCCCTTATGTGATGTCTGTGGGAGTTTTTTTACATATTTGTACATGCTATTGTAATGTAATCGTTAGCATCGTTAGCAATAGCTAATATGCTGACACATTTACGAGTATCTGTAAATCAATCAATCAATGTTTATTTATATAGCCCTAAATCACAAGTGTCTAAAGGGCTGCACAAGCCACAATGACATTTTGGAGAGGCGGAGCTGGCAGTCGGACGGCAAGGCAGGGCACACCGTAGCCCAGCCCAAGATGGCGGCGAGGAGGCTGGGATGGCGAGAGAGCAGAGAGGCAGGTGTGTGGATCACGCAGCTGGGGACAATCAAGTAATCCTCTCTCACTATATACAAGGGCGACAGCCGTGAACATCGGGGAGAGGCGGAGAGACGCGAAGAGGGAAGCTAATGAGAGAGGAAGACAGCCAGAGGCAGACGACGAGTGAGCGGAGAAGAGGAGCTGAAAAGCGACCTGGACTGAGGTTTTTATTTGAAAAAATGAACATAGTCACAACCGTGCTCAAGAATGTCCCTATATGGTGGTACATGGAACCCGCACGACGGCGAGAGTCTGTCACAGATATCCTCGGTTCGGGGCCCACATCAAGGCAAGGAAAAACTCAACTCAGTGGGATGACAATGAGAAACCTTGGAGAGGACCACAGATGTGGGTGCCTTCCCCCCAGTGGAGACTAGTGCAATTGATTAGTGGGTCTAGCATAATATTGAGAGACTCCAGTCCATAGTGGATCTAACATAATATTGTGAGAGTCAAGTCCATAGTGGATCTAACATAATAGTGAGAGTCCAGTCCATAGTGGATCTAACATATCGTGAAAGTCCAGTCCATAGTGGATCTAACATAATAGTGAGAGTCCAGTCCATAGTGGATCCAACATAATGTATTGTGAGAGTCCAGTCCATAGTGGATCAAACATAATATTGTGAGAGTCTAGTCTATAGTGGATCTAATATAATAGTGAAAGTCCAGTCCATAGTGGATCTAACATAATAGTGAGAGTCCAGTCCATAGTGGATCTAACATAATGTATTGTGAGAGTCCAGTCCATAGTGGATCAAACATAATATTGTGAGAGTCTAGTCTATAGTGGATCTAATATAATAGTGAGAGTCCAGTCCATAGTGGATCTAACATAGTAGTGAGTGTCCAGTCCATAGTGGATCTAACATAATAGTGAGAGTCCAGTCCATAGTGGATCTAACATAATAGTGAGTGTCCAGTCCATAGTGGATCTAACATAA
>NC_084627.1:16788523-16808523 GCF_033978795.1 Nerophis ophidion | reverse complement strand
CATGATGTTGAGAGTTCAATATTTGTCTCATGAGACCAGAAACTGTTGTTTCTCATGGTCTGAAAGTCTTTCAGGTGCATTTTCGTCTGGCCACTTTACCATGCAGGCCTGATTGGTGGATAGTTGCAGAGATGGTTGTCCTTCTGGGAAAGATTTCCTGTCTCCACAGAGGAATTCTGTAGCTCTGACAGTGACCATCGGGTTCTTGGTCACCTCCACATCGTAAACAAAAATACTTGAGGCTGTAATTGCTGCCAAAGGTGCACCAGCAAAGTATTAGCAATGACTGTGAATACTAATATACATGTGATTTATTTTTTTAACACATTTGCAGAATGAAAAAAAAAAACCCGTCATTTTGGGGTCTTGTGTGTATAATTTTGAGGACAAAAATTAATTTATTCCAGTTTTCAATAAGGCTGTGGAAAAAGTGAATACTTCTTGGGTGCATTGTAGTATTAACAGTTATATCACTACACATATACCCGCATTTTTATTATTTACTTTTTAAATTTGATCTCAATTTTGTACACTGCTGCTGGAATTTAAGTTTTCCTGAGGGAAATTGTATGTAAATTATCAAAAAAAAACGTTCCGTTCTCTGAGTTCCCAATAAACAGACAAGAGGCTGTCTTTGTTGCGCCAAGCCAAAGGCTTTGAAATTCTGTTGTGTACGATGGAAGGAGACGGGAGGGGGATTATCTATTGTGATCCAAGACTTGCCCAAGCTGAATCCAGGACCAGCCCAAGCCCGAGGCATCTTTTTCGTTTGTCTTAATGTGACAGAAAACAATGGCTGTTTACATACCCCCCATTCCTTTTAGAAACAGCTGTTGCTATGTAAACCGGGGAAGTCCAAATAAAAAGAGGTGGCATACAATCTTTCGCCATAGCGCGCTGGAAACCGTACACGAGTACAGACCAGACGTTTCTCCTCAATTGAGCCGAATTGAATTGTCTGTTTATTTCCTTGCTTCTTGTCTTGTTTAATAGATATCATCGATGTTTGTATAATCAATAAAGTACTATCTATCCATCTATCGATCTATCTACACATTCGAGCATTGTACCGCAAATTTGAAAGTATTCAAACGAAAGAATACGTGCTCATTACATTTTAACAGAAGTGTGGGCCTACCTTTTTAGAACAGAAAGTAAACGATAACAGAAAATGAACAAGTTGTTTTATAATAGTTCTGACAAAATAACTGGAAATGATGCAATATGTTACCGCATACATCAGCAGCCAAATTAGAAGCTTTTGTAAATATATTATCATTTATATACTAAATAATACTTTGTGATATATATATATCACTATTGCAGGAGGCTGTAATATATATCGCAATATAAATTTTAGGACAGATCACCCATTCTTATGGCTTTATCAGCTTTCACTACCTGAATTGTGACGACTACTTCTGGGGATTTCAAATGTTAAATCAATACCCATTTAGCAATTTATTTTGAATTCGGTGTTCCTAACAGTACTTTGGATCTTGACAACTGCATTGTGACTACTTCAAAAGGTGTTTAATGACAAAATCAATACTCTTCCGGCAAAAACAGTGTTTGTATCCGGCGCAAACTGTATCCAATCAACATTTTTTTTAGGAGCGTCTGGGTCACGATACAAAAAGACGAGGCGGCGGATTTTAATCCGAGGTGGTCCTTTCCGCCTCTGTTATTACCTGCTCATGTCTCATGTATTTCAAAGTGTCCTGTCCACGAAAATGGGATCAATAGCAACAATCAAATAATGTACTAAAGGATGGAGGCATGTGCCAGTTACAAAATAACGTCCGTGGGAGTATCACTTTTTTTTCCCCCCAGCATGAAGAGTTTAATCACATTTTTCATATGATAGGGGTAAGTATGAGCAGGAGGAAGCGGAGAGAGAGGGAGCAAAAATGTCTCAAGGACAAAAGCGTGATGCATGCTTTCGGAGTGTGATGACTGCAGATAGCGCCTATCTCCTGGATTTCTTTTATTGCTCTTATATTTGCCCCCTGTCCTTGGGTTCCTTATGAATCGAAATTAGTTTCCTGAAGCGCATTTCTGCCAACATGGAAGAGAATAGTGGACACATAAAACCCAGAATGCTTCTCTCTGAAGGACCCACCACGGCTGCACACTGATGCAATTGTTCTTCTCCAGATCGGTTTCATTACGCGCCTCAATAATGTGAGACACTTTCTTTTGAAGGTGATGAATGCTGACGTCGGATTTGGGAGATATTTGACTTTAAAAGTTAGTCACTTGCATTTGCACAATCCTGTTATGGTTTAGTGAGGCCCTGAGATGGCAGGCACAAGTAAAAATCTACAAAAACCCAACATCAGTAAATTTGGCACATTGTGTAATTCGTAAATAAAAACAGAATATAACTTATATTCAATTGAAAACTGCAAATACAATTGTGGAGAGGCGGAGCCGGCGAACGAGCAGCGGGGCAGGGCACGCTGGAGCCCGGCCCAAGATGGCGGCAAGAAGGCGGGGAATGCGAGCGATTGGTGAGGTGCAAGCGAGATCAGGTGCGTGGATCGCACACCAGGACACATTTAATGTATATCATAAAGATGTATAAAAGGGGAGGAGGAGGAGAGAACGAGGCAGAAGGAGTGGGAGAGCCTGCAGAAGCGAGAGAGAGCAAGACTGCGACGACGGAGACGCGGCCGACTGAAGAGCGACACGGAGGAGCGAGCAGTGGGAGCGACAACAGCGCAAAATACTTTCTTTATTTGAAAAAAAATAACAAGAGTCAAACCTGAGCAAGCATGTCCTTCCTTGGTGGTCCATGTAACCCGCATGACGATAAGAGTCAGTTACAACAATATATTTAATGTTCGAACTGAGAAAATATTATTTTTTTTTGCAAATAATTATTAACTTAGAATTTAATGACAGCAACACGTTGCAAAAAAGTTGTCACAGGGGCATTTTTACCACTGTGTCACATGGCCTTTCCTTTTAACCAGCGGTCTCAAACTCAATTTACTTGAGGGCCACTGGACGCAGAGTCTGGGTGAGGCTGAGCCGCAAGAAAATATTTCTTTAAAAAAATGTTGCATACTCCTCAGCATGTCTAGTTGTGTAATGGCGTTTCAAATTGTATTACTTGTGCACCGCAACTTTTTATCTGTGCAAATAAAACACATTGGGGTGCATCTCCCACTTTTTTTGGAATAGTCTTTGCACATCATGAACCTTTCTCTTCACTGCAGGCTTTGAAAAAGACATGTTAGGGGTTGTGGAATATATTGGTACTTCGCCGACGCACAGAGAATAATGTTATTTCCGCAATGTGTGTCGTTCCGCTTTTTCTCCCTACAGCAACACGGCGGTCGGCGGATAATAGCCGGGAAGGTACCTGGATAGCGAGCGCAAAAAAGTGACGGCTCCCGGATTGTTGTCTGCCATCATTTAGAAATATATATAGTGTTCATCGTGCGAGGCAATGCAAATTAAACAATAACTGTTTGAATTGGTCCAGGTTATCGAAACTGTTATTACTGACGGACAGGTGTCGCGGTGTGACTGCAGCCAGGCATGTAAGAAAACCCTCGTCTCCATGGCAACGTCTCTGTCGCTTTCAGTAATTTGCCACTTTTCCACTAACACAGGGGTAGGCAACCCAGAACGTTGAAAGAGCTATTTTGGACCCAAATAACAACGCTGTCAAGCGCCATTAATATAAAACTTGCGGGCAGCACTAACATTAAACTTTCATATTAAGGTGGGGGCTGCAAAATAATGTTTCGCGGGCCGTGAGTCTGAGACCCCTGCTTTTAACACTCTGTAAACATTTGGAAACTGAAGGGACCAGTTTTTTAAGCTTTTCAGGTAGAATTCTTTCCCATTCTTGCTTTATGTACAGCTTAAAGGGGAACATTACCACAATTTCAAAAGGGTTAAAAACAATAAAAATCAGTTCCCGGTGGCTTGTTGTATTATTTGAAGTTTTTTTCAAAATTTTACCTGTCCCGGACTATCCCTAAAAAAAAAAATCTTTAAAGTGCCTTTTTTTCGCTCTCTGCAAAGACACTATCCATTTTCCTGTGACGTCACACAGTGCTGTCAATGTAAACAAACAATGGCAAATAGTACAGAAAGATATAGCTACATTAGCTCGGATTCAGACTCTGATTTCAGCGGTTTAAGCGATTCAACAGATTATGCATGTATTGAAACCGATGGTTGGAGTATGAAAGTATTTTAGAAGAAACTGAGGCTATTGAGCGAATAGCTATTGACTATATTCAAAGTCATAGCATGGCCGAAAAGCTGCGTTAGCATTGCCGGTAAAATGTGCGGACCAAACGATCAGGACTTTTGCATCTCGTGACACTGGAGCAACTTAAATCTTTGGATTGGTAAGTGTTTTTTTCGCATTAAATGTGGGTGAAAGGAAACGTAATATAGTTGCAAATGCATCTGCAGGTTATCCATACATCACTGTGCCATGTCTGCTTTAGCACCGCCGGTAAATAGCATGTTAGCATCGATTAGCTGGCAGTCACGCCGCGACCAAATACGTCTGATTAGCACATAAGTCAACAACATCAAAAAAACTCACCTTTGTGATTTCGTTGACTTTATCGTTGCAAACGCATCTGCAGGTTATCCATACATCTCTGTGCCATGCCTGTCATCGCCGGTAAAATGTGCAGACACTCCGGCACGTTCAATGGGGGTCTTGCGGCAGATTTCTTGCCACTTTCGCATCTTCGTGCCAGTGGTGCAACTTGAATCCCTCCGTCAGTGTTGTTACACCCTCCGACAACACACCGACGAGGCATGATGTCTCCAATGTTCCAAAAAATAGTCGAAAAAACAGAAAATAACAGAGCTGAGACCCGGTGTTGGCAATGTGTTGACAATGAAAATGGCGGCTGTATTGCCTCAGTGACGTCACATTCTGACGTCATCGCCAAAAGAGCCATAAACAGAAACGCGTTTAATTCCCCAAAATTCACCCATTTAGAGTTCGGAAATCGGTTAAAAAATTATATGGTCTTTTTTTCTGCAACATCAAAGTATATATTGACGCTTACATAGGTCTGGTGATAATGTTCCCCTTTAGGTTGTTCAACAGTCAGGGGTCTCTGGTTTGGTATTTCATATTGCGCCACACATTTTAAATGGGTGACAGGTTTACTTTCTCTTTAAAACATAGTTCTAGCTACAGTTCTGTTAAAATGCATTAAGCACTTGGCACTTTGATACCTTAAATTAGTTTTGCCGATAATGCTAATTTGGGTATGAAACCTATATGAAGTAGTTGGTAGTTAGTAGTAGTTATCTTTCAAGCTCATTCAAAATCACATTGAATAATTAGATGCTGGATCAAAATTATAATCAGCCAATAACACAGATTGGTGGTAGAACAATAGCAATTAAATATCTATATAAAATCTTAATTTTCTTATGTTTTATCTGAAGTTAATAGTGCCGACAAAACCCATCCATTTTCCGCTTATTCCCTCTTGGGATCGCTGGGGGCGCTGGCGCCTATCTCAGGTACAATCGGGCGGAAGGCGGGGTATCAATCAATCAATCACTGTTTACTTATAAAGCCCTAAATCACTAGTGTCTCAAAGGGCTGCACAAACCACTACGACATCCTCGGTAGGCTCACATAAGGGCAAGGAAAACTCACACCCAGTGGGACGTCGGTGACAATGATGACTATGAGAACCTTGGAGAGGAGGAAAGCAATGGATGTCGAGCGGGTCTAACATGATACTGTGAAAGTTCAATCCATAATGGATCCAACACAGTCGCAAGAGTCCAGTCCAAAGCGGATCCAACACAGCAGCGAGAGTCCCGTTCACAGCGGAGCCAGCAGGAAACCATCCCAAGCGGAGGCGGATCAGCAGCGCAGAGATGTCCCCAGCCGATAAACAGGCGAGCAGTACATGGCCACCGGATCGGACCGGACCCCCTCCACAAGGGAGATTGGGACATAGGAGAAAAAGAAAAGAAACGGCAGATCAACTGGTCGAAAAAGGGAGTCTATTTAAAGGCTAGAGTATACAAATGAGTTTTAAGGTGAGACTTAAATGCTTCTACTGAGGTAGCATCTCAAACTTTTACCGGGAGGGCATTCCAGAGTACTGGAGCCCGAAATGAAAACGCTCTATAGCCCACAGACTTTTTTTGGGCTTTGGGAATCACTAATAAGCCGGAGTCCTTTGAATGCAGATTTCTTGCCGGGACATATGGTACAATACAATCGGCAAGATAGGATGGAGCTAGACTGTGTAGTATTTTATACGTAAGTAGTAAAACCTTAAAGTCACATCTTAAGTGCACAGGAAGCCAGTGCATGTGAGCCAGTACAGGCGTAATGTGATCAAACTTTCTTGTTCTTGTCAAAAGTCTAGCAGCCGCATTTTGTACCAACTGTAATCTTTTAATGCTAGACATGGGGAGACCCGAAAATAATACGTTACAGTAGTCGAGGCGAGACGTAACAAACGCATGGATAATGATCTTAGTGTCTTTAGTGGACAGAATGGAGCGAATTTTTGCGATATTACGGAGATGAAAGAAGGCCGTTTTAGTAACGCTTTTAATGTGTGACTCAAAGGAGAGAGTTGGGTCAAAGATAACACCCAGATTCTTTACCGTGTTGCCTTGTTTAATTGTTTGGTTGTCAAATGTTAGAGTTGTATCATTAAATAGAGGTCGGTGTCTAGCAGGACCGATAATCAGCATTTCCGTTTTTTTTGGCGTTGAGTTGCAAAAAGTTAGCGGACATCGATTGTTTAATTTCATTAAGACACGCCTCCAGCTGACTTCAATACGGCGTGTTGGTCAGCTTTAGGGGCATGTAGAGTTGGGTGTCATCAGCATAACAGTGAAAGCTAATACCGTATTTGCGTATGATGTCACCTAGCGGCAGCATGCAGATGCTGAAGAGTGCAGGGCCAAGGACCGAACGAACCCTGGGGAACTCCACACGTTACCTTAACGTAGTCCGAGGTCACATTGTTATGGGAGACGCACTGCATCCTATCAGTAAGATAAGAGTTAACCCTGGACAAGTCGCCACCTCATTGCAGGGCCAACACAGATAGACAACATTCACACTCACATTCACACACTAGGGCCAATTTAGTGTTGCCAATCAACCTATCCCCAGGTGCATGTCTTTGGAAGTGGGAGGAAGCCGGAGTACCCGGAGGGAACCCATGAGAACAAAAACTAAAGGACTTAATTCAGAGTCAATAGTATGTTTTTCCAAATTCCTCCTGGTCTTCGGTTTGAAGACAGATCTAATCACTTTAGTATTGACTATATATACTAATGCTATATTTGGCATCGTTACTGTCTATATCCGTATCAAACCGCCCACCCCTCTTTACGTTCCACTAATGCCGTGAGGCAAATGTCACCGAGCAGCGACTAAGTTTGTGGTCAAAAGTTTGCAGTTTTGGTACGTGGATATTCAATTGGAGCTAGAGAAAAGTTGAAAGTTTTCCTGCCACCAGATTTTCTCCATCATATTCTACAGGTGGAACTCATAAAATTATAATACGGTGTAAAAGTCCATTCATGTCAGAAATTATCTTCCAATGTGAAACTAATCCGTGATATTAACCTATTACATGCAAAATTAAATATGTCAAACCTTTGTCATAATTTTGATCATCATGGCTTACAGTTCTTGAAACCTTACATGTTTAATTTAAATTTTGAATGAAGCGTGAGCCCTAATCATCCAAATTATAACCAATAAAGGCTTGACTGTTACAATAATTTTGTATATATTATCACACAACTCTAAGGGCCATTGCTATAGTTATTATCAATTGTGCTGAAGTTGTACTTTTTTAATGTGCAAAGCCAGTCGTCTCGTATCAGTGTTTTCAGACCTTGAATCGGCTTGCTGACTGCCAAGGGAACATCGAGTGCTGTGACGCAGACAGAGCAGAGACAGGGCACTATCCCGAGTGTCAACACATTTGCACTTCATTAATAGTCATATATTGTGTCTAACTGGAGCTGTTGATTACCCTCTTCCTTTAGCGGCAGATTCAGTGATTTAACCAGGAACCTCCCAAATAAATAGAGGAAGCACGTGGGCTGGACTTAAGAGTGTAATTTCGGGCTGTAACTAGAGTACAGCCCGAAAAACGTCTCTCCTCATTTGAGCCAAATTGAGCTCTGTCTCTGCATGATTCCTTGCATCTTGTCTGTTTAATAGATGTCATCAGTGTATGAACCTCACATTGACCTGCTGTACCTCACTTTGCAGCTAACAAGTTTACATCACATGTTATTAAATGTTAGATTAGTGTGTAGATTTCACATGATTAAATTTTACAGAAGAATACTAACTTATTTACAAGAAACAATTTTTTCTTCTTCTATGCTAGTTAAGTGCCTCTTGAGACTTCACTGTAAGCTTTTTAAGGTCATGTTGGCTCTGAACTAAACAAAATGGAAGTTAATTCACCCTTTTTAAATCTTGTTTTTCCCAAATAGGAATTGATAAGAGAACCGTTAAGGAAATTAATAATTTTTTTATTTATTTATTTATTTCGGCAATCTTCACATAAAACAAAGAACAACAAAAAAAAGGAAAACAAAAAAACACTCATTTGAGCAATGATTGAGCCGAAAGGGTGTAGGTTGAAGCAACGCTTATATAAACCTACCCCATCACAACAAGAACAAGATTCAAAAATATATAAAATCTAAAACATGCTTCACTTATATTACTTTTTTTTAAGCAATATATAAGCAACATATATGTAGCACACGTCTCATATACACAGTTTAACATTTAAATCAAACATATACATTTGTACACTTATATATTATATATACACAATTTATTTAAATTCCATATAAAGTGGTAATATATACATTTTAATATAACCTATATGTATAATTATGAAATCATAAATTGTATTTATATACATATTATATATTATTGTCTTTCTAAAATAATGTTTGCTCTTCTTTCTTATATTTACTAATGATAAATGATTTAAAACGCTTTTTAAACTGGTTTATGTTGGTGCTGTGTTTTATTTCATCCTTTAAACAGTTCCATATTTCAACCCCTGCTATTGTTATACTCATTCATTTCTGCGTTGTTCTACAATATTGGATCTTAAAAAGTAGTTCTCCTCGTAAATTATAATTCCCTTCTCTCTGTAAAAATCTTCTCTGTAACCCTGTTGGAAGTGAATCTTTACTTGCTTTATAAATCATTTGGGCAGTCTTGAGTTGGATGAGATCTGGTAGTTTTAAATCAAATGTTTTTATAAATAATCCATTAGTGTGTTCTCGGGGTCCTGTGTTATGTATCAGTCTGATGGCCATTTTTTGCATTATGAATAGTGGTTGGATGTTCGTCCTATATGTATTTCCCCAAACTTCTAGACAGTAACTCAAATATGGTAAAACAAGTGTACTATAAAGAGTGTGTAATGTTTTTTGATTAAGAATGTGCCTTGTTTTACCCAGGACAGCAATACTTCTCGCCAACTTCCCTTTGATGTATGTAATGTGTGACTTCCAGCAGATCCTGTGGTCCAAGATCACACCCAAACATTTGATTTTGTTTACTCTTTCTATACTAACATTGTCTATATATATAATTTTACATCTATATCATTTCTCTTATTTCCAGATAACATAAAGTTAGTTTTATTTAGGTTTAATGATAATTTATTAGCATCAAACCATTTTTTTTAGTTTACACATCTCCATGGTGACGGTCCTCAGGAGCTGCTGCAAGTCCACATCAGAACAGAGTACATTGGCGTCATCAGCAAATAACACATATTTAAGGTTTTCAGTTACTTTACAAATATCATTTATATACATGATGAACATGTTGGGCCCTAAGACTGACCCCTGTGGTACCCCACATTTAATATTTAACCAACATGATTTTTTTTGTGATATCTGTACAAACTGCTTTCTATCAGATAAATAACTTTTTATCCATTCCAGAACAATAACCCTAAAACCATATTTTTCTAATAAGAATACTATGGTCTACTGTATCAAAAGCCTTCTTAAGATCTAAGAATACTCCTATTGTATATTTTTATCAATACTATCTGTTATTTCTTCAATTAAATATGTTAATGCTTGTGCTGTTGATCGATTATTCCTGAAACCATACTGCCTATCTGTTAATAATTCATTTTTTTCTACAAAGCCATCAAATCTATTTATACATATTTTTTCTAATATTTTGGAGAACTGTGGTAATATTGAGATTGGTCTGTAGTTTGTGAATAAGTGTCCGTCTCCCGCTTTGTGAATAGGAACAACTTTTGCAATTTTCATTAGTTAAGCAGGATCGAAAAAAACTTAAAGATCTATCAGTTCCCATCCCTCAGTCTCGGCCAAATGTATATCGCACAACACTATTTTAGCTAAAAACTACAAGTAATCGACTGGAGTCAGGCGCTGAATGTTAAATTTACACCTAAATCTTAAATCTACACCTAAATTTAAAATCTCAACCTAAATCTAAATTGGAGCGTTAAATCTCTCAAATGTCGATAACTGTTGCACATGACGTCACGTTCAGTTTTAAACGCTGAACCGACTCAAACACTTGGCTTAGAACAGTGTTTTTCAACCTTTTTTGAACCAAGGCACATTTTTTGCATTGACAAAAATCCGGAGGCACACCACCAACAGAAATCATTAAAAAATTAAATTCAGTTGTCACTAAAAAGTAGTTGTCGCAATTGTTGGATATGAATTAAAGCATAACCAAGCAGGCATCAATATAGCTCTTGTCTCAAAGTAGGTGTATTGTCACCACCAGTCACATCAACCCCTGACTTGTTTGGAGTTTTTTATTGTTTTCCTGTATGTATTGTTTTACCTCTTGTCTTGCGCTCCTAATTTGGTGGCTTTTTCTCGTTTTTTGGTATTCTCCTGTAGCAGTTTCATATCTTCCTCTGAGCGATATTTCCCGCATTTACTTTGTTTTAGCAATCAAAAATATTTCAGTTGTTTTTATCCTTCTTTGTGGGGACATTGTTGATTGTCATGTCATGTTCGGATGTACATTGTATATCCACAGTAAGTCTTTGCTGTCGTCCAGAATTCTGTTTTTGTTTACTTTATAACCAGTTGTAGTTTTGTTCTGCGTAGCCTTCCATAAGCTTCAATGCCTTTTCTTAGAGGCACTCACCTTTAGTTTATTTTTTGATTAAAGCATTAGGCACCTTTTTACCTGCACACTGCCTCCCGCTGTTTCCGAAGTCTACAGGGCAATTAGCTACCTGCTGCCACCTACTGATATGGAAGAGTATTACACAGTTACTCTGCACCGACACTCAACAACACATCTGCAGACTATAATTACTGGTTTGCAAAAAAATATTTTAAACCCAAATAGGTGAAATTACATAATATCCCATGGCACACCAGACTGTACTTCATGACACACTAGTTGAAAAACACTGGCTTAGAACCAAGCAGTCAAGTACTCAGCGCAAACTCAGCCGGACCGCCTTTAGGTAATGTTATTGTCCATGCCAACAAAGTCCAAACGGCATACATCAGAGCTCCACTTTTCAAAATGTATCAGGTCGAAGCTATTTTACGTTGGATTTTCCCCAGGTATGCTACTAATTAGCATTAGCAATTTTACACGGCGATTTCAACACCTCCAAATTTGGTAATGAAAACTACGACAAATATGCAAGTTATAATCAAACATCTGGTGTGTAATGCGTACAATACTTAGACAGGCTCAAATTAAAAGACCGGCAGATTCAACTTGATGGCTAAATCTATTTTCAGATTAAGCAACACACCGTAATTTATTCACTACTGCCGTCCAATGTCTTGTATTTGCAACTGCATGCTATGTATTTTATATTATACAATGCTTGCAAATGAGACTCTGAAGTGTTAAGAAAACGAATAACTGGACAACAGAGCTGAGTGTTTAATGTTAAATAAATAAATAAAAAAAACATATTTTTACTCAACATTAAACAATTAACACACACAAAATAGCAAAAACTAGTACCAGTCAGTCCTGATATCGATTCCCAGCTCCCAGAAATTGGTGTTTTATCCCTACTACAAAATGTGCATTTAGTCAAGAAGTGACCCCGAATATCACAAATTAGTATTCACCACAACTATTCCCCACTATTTTTTATTTAATTTTTTTTTTGTCATCGGTACCACATGTTGTTTTCAAATATGTGCAGCTGTATATTATTTTTTTCTTCCTTCTTTTTCCAATCCAAGTCAATTTCCAAGCTTGCTGCTTGTTTCCTTGGCACCCGTCTGTGAGAAGATGATGTACACTTTAATAAAGGTGCTGCATATTGTTCTCACAATATGAAGTGGTTTCATTTCCATTTTATTGAGAGACAGGCAAGTAAGGCATGCGTTCGTAGGCGTAACCATGGTTTCAGTGCGTCTTTTGCACATTCAAATTACTCTCACACTATGTCTGCAAGGTGCTTGTTGTGTCAACAGTAATCCTCTTCATTGGGATACTAGCTATTGTTTTTAACATTTTAGTGACTGTTACAAATAGGGAGACAGTAGAAAAAAAAGGGGGATTTGATCCTTTGCTGAAATTGCTACAGTCCAGAAATTTTACGGTAGGGTTATTGTAATAGGGGAAAATTAGATTCTTTAAAATTAATCTATATTTACTTTTTTTTATTTTATTATAGTTATAAATACTAATAACATTTAAAATGCACAATAAGATGCTGATATTTTAATAGTTGTATTATTATTAGTATATTACTATCCTGTTTTTGTTACATATAAATGTGTAATTTCTTTGTTGTATATGTGTGTATATATGTATGTTTGTGTATATATACTAAGTCTGTGTGTGTGTGTGTGTGTGTGTGTGTGTGTGTGTGTGTGTGTGTGTGTGTGTGTGTGTGTGTGTCAGACTTGCCAACCCTCCCGGATTTTCTGGGAGACTCCCAAAATTCAGCGCCCCTTCCAGGACAAATTTTCTCCCGAAATTCAGGCGGAGCTGGAGGCCATGGCCCCTTCAGCTCCATGCGGAGCTGAGTGACGTGTATAAAGAGCGTGTCTGCCCAATTACGTTATAACTTAAGAATGATCGAGGGCGAGTTCTTGGTTTCTCATGTGGGTTTATTGTTACGCAGTTTCATTAACGTCATCCCAGCGCGGTAAAACAACACACAACAACAGCAGTCCGTTTTCGTCTACAGTAAAGCAGTGAATACCATGAATTGATTAATGTGGACCCCGACTTAAACAAGTTGGAAAACTTATTCGGGTGTTACCATTTAGTGGTCAATTGTACGGAATATGCACTGAACTGTGCAATCTACTAATAAAAGTATCAATCAATCAATCAATCAATCTATCAGTTCGTCTGCCGTAAACTGCAATGTTGTGAGACTCTTTAACAGGACAATACTGCCATCTGATGTACATGCATATGATTAGAAAAACCAGGTTGGACAATTCAACCCTTACCTCCACAATGAGTAGATGAGTGTTATGTGTGTGTACATGTGTAAATGAACACTGAAATTCAAGTATGTATTTTATATATATATATATATATATATATATATATATATATATATATATATATATATATATATATATATATATGGATGAAATATTTGACTCGGTGAATCTAGCGGTAAATATACTCCCCCCCTCTTAGCCACGCCCACCGCCCCACCCCTGACCAAGACCCCCAACCCCACCTCCTGAAATCGGAGGTCTCAAGTTTGGCAAGTATGGTGTGTGTGTGTATATATATATATATACACTTATCAATACACCATGTACCAAATACATAGGTTTGAGGTCGGTAAACACAACCAAAATTAGTCCGTACAATAGGCGCACCGGGTTATAACGCGCACTACTAGGTTCCATTTTGTGTTCCTTATACACACCATAATTCTCGTATGTTGAAGCACAGTACAATCTGTCATGCGGTGAGGCTTCATAGCTTACGGAAGTCGTACTAAAAACATTTTGACAGATTTTTGAGTGCCATGTGTAAAGTTCTATACTCTTAAAGGAACATTTGAAGTTTTGGAGTTGTTTCCTACCATCATATTGCGGTATATACGTATCTCTTATGTATGACTGCCATCTAATGGTCACACTTATCATTACACCATGTACCAAATAAAATAGGTTTGAGGTCGGCTAGCACAACCAAAACGATCCCCTACATAGGTGCACCGGGTTATAAGGTGCACTACTAAGTTCCATTTTGCAGTCCTTATACACACACAATAATACTCATATGTTGAAGCACAGTACAATCCGTCATGCGCTGCGACTTCATAGATTATGGAAGTTGTAATAAAAACATTTTGACAGGTTTTTGAGCAACGTGTGTAGTTATATACTCTTAATGGAACATCTGAGGTTTTGGTGTTTACTACCAGCATATTGTGGTCTATACTTATCTCTTATGTATGACTGCCATCTACTGGTCACACTTATCATCACATGTACCAAATAAAATGGCTTCATTGTTAGAACCAGAATCATGCCGTATATTAGGCGCATCGGGTTATAAGACGCACTGTCGATTTTTGAGAACAAATCAAATGATTTTAAGTGTGCCTTGTAGTTGGCAAACTACGGTAAAATTAACAAGTTGTAACTAACAGATGGCCTCGTCATTACGATTATAGACGCATTTAACATAATGCACCTCGGCTCTGTAGTCACCACCGCAGATGAAATAAGTATTGGTACTTTTCAAAGGTGGTATAGTACCGATTTTAATAATTAGTACCGGTATACCATACAACCCTAGTATGTATGTATATATATATGTATATATTACCATACTGTAGATACAGGGTGATTAAAAAAGAATACACCCGAATCACCTCGCATCTATTCAGGTCTAAAACGTTGTAATAGACTGAATCAATTATCATTTGATACAGGAGTTATCTAAGCTGTATTGTGTTACAATTTCACCTTTGCGGTCATGTAATCCTTAAGGCACTGTTCAATTGTAGGAAGACCACATCTTTATGGACCTTCAAAATGGCGACTCCTCAACAGAAGACATTTTGTGTGCATTGATTTGCGAAAACAAACGCATTTGTCACGGTGCAGCGTTCTGTTAGCACAGACTTTGGCATTGATCCACCCCATCGTGAGAGCATTTTATAGAGACTGGCTGCTTGTGTACAGGAAAGAGTCCTGGAAGACCTTGATGACATGAAAAATGGAATGACAGCAGCAATCAGCACTGTGGATAGCGCCATCCTGGGGCGTGTTTGGGAGGAATTCTCATATTCTTCATAATTCACCACACATTTTCGATGGGAGACAGGTCTGGACTGCAGGCAGGCCAGGCAAGTACCCACACCTTTTTTTTTTTTTTTACAAAGCCGCGCTGTTGTATCACGTGCTTTATGTGGCTTGGCATTGTCTTGCTGAAATAAGCAGGGTCGTCCATGAAAAAGACACCGCTTAGATGGCAGCATATGTTGTTCCAAAACCTGTATGTACGTTTCAGCATTAATGGTGCCTTCACAGATGTGTAAGTTACCCATGCCTTGGGCACTAATGCACCCCCATACCTTCATAGATGCTGGCTTTTAAACTTTGCGGCGATAACAGTCTGGATGGTTCGCTTCCCCTTTGATCCGGATGACACAATGTCGAATATTTCCAAAAACAATTTGAAATTTGGACTCGGTAGACCACAGAATACTTTTCCACTTTGCATCAATCCATCTTAGATGATCTATGGGCCCAGAGAAGCTGGCGGCTTTTCTGGATGTTGTTGATAAAGGGCTTTCATTTGCATAGTAGAGCTTTAACTTGCACTTTCAAATGTAGCGACAAACTGTATTTAGTGACAGTGGTTTTCTGAAGTCTTCCTGAGCCCATGTGGTGATATCCTTTAGAGATTGATGTCGGTTTTTGATACAGTGCCGTCTGAGGGATCGAAGGTCATGGTCATTCAATGTTGGTTTCCGGCCATGCCGCTTACGTGGAGTGATTTCTCCAGATTCTATGACGCTTTTGATGATATTACGGACCGTAGAGGTTGAAATCCCTAAATTTCTTGCATTTGCACTTTGAGAAACATTGTTCTAAAACTGTTTTACTATTTGCTCTTGTAGTTGTGGACAAAAGGGTGTACCTCGCCCCATTCTTTCTTGTGAAAGAAGCTGTTTTTATATCCAATCATGGCCCCCACCTGTTCCCAAATAGCCTGCACACCTGTAGGATGTTCCAAATAAGGGCTTGTTGAGCATTCCTCAACCTTATCAGTATTTTTTGCCACCTTTCCCAACTTCTTTTTCACGTGTTGCTGGCATCAAATTTTAAAGTTAATGATTATTTGCAAAAAAAATATATCTATATATAAATATATATTTATTAGTTTTAACATCAAATATGTTGTCTTTGTAGCATATTCAACTGAATATGCGTTGAAAAGGATTTGCAAATCATTGTATTCCGTTTATATTTACATCTAACACAATTTCCCTACACATATGGAAACAGGGTTAGTGCTCAAGCGAGGTTTTTTATTGTTTTTCATTCCTGAAATATCGAGTATTCTTTTTGAATCGCCCTCGTATATAATTGTGTTTGTATTCGATTTATTTCATTCATTTTGTGCGGTTCCAAGTTGGTCAAGGTCATTACACGCCATAACAGCACACTATTATTATTCTATTGAGTGGCTAGCCGAGGTGATAGCTTGTCACGCTGACAAAAGTAATTTCCTTCCCAGGTGTTGATGAGAATGACGAGCGAGAGAGGGGAAAAAAAAAAAATGACAGCCACCTCAAAAGCCGCGTCTTGTTCTTCAACTTACCGCGGGAGAACGCGGAGCGGTTTGAATTTGCGCTGATGATTTAACGGCTCTACTTACTCGACAGGTGCGTGCTTTACAGCCCTATGCGGCCCCATAAATCAGGAGCAACATAATTATATGCTTTGTAATGCAATCGACAGGCGGCGTTATAAAGTAGTACAAGAAAGGAAGTAAAGCAATGACAGTTTTATAAGGTGAAAAGGTGAGCGTGACCCAGTTTTACCTCCCTGATGAGCTTATTCATGTCGCACAGCGGTGAAGGGGCCAGGTGGGTACAGGTGGTCCTTGGGTAATGTGTGACGGCGCTGAAAAATGGAGATATTTCAGGTGCATACTGTCAGGTTTTAACACTGTTGACATCTATTAAACGAGACAAAAAGGCAATGAATCAAACAGACAGAATTAAATTTATACTCTGATCGGAGGAGAGGCATGGCCATTGTACTGCCTGTACAAATCCTGCACCATGCTCTAACCCAAGATCGTTCTCGTGGTTCTTTATTTGATTTCCACCCCCCTCCTTTCCACAGCTGCTTCCTCAAGGAAGTGGGTCGTGACCAGCATTGCCTTCGGTTCCCGAACAGATCAAAGAAAGTCCCATGAAATAGATCACAGAGAGTCCCATAAAATAGATCAAATAGGGTTCGTAAAATACTTAAAAGAGTTCCTCTGGAAGTTGGGCAAATTCTGCCATCTGTCCGCCTGGAAGTCCAGCATTCTTCTTGGAAAGCTCCAGCCTTTTTTCGTCTCGTCAGGAACACAATGTAATACAAGGTTTTATTTGATAATTTACACATAACTTTTCTGACACATATTCTGTCTGTAAACACTCTAAATCACATGTAGAACATGCCTATAATGGTGCCTTCACAGATGTGTAAGTTACCCATGTCTTGGGCACTATTGCACCCCCATACCATCACAGATGCTGGCTTTTGAACTTTGCGTCGATAACAGTCTGGATGGACCACAGAACATTTTTCCACTTTGCATCACTCCATCTTAGATGATCTCGGGCCCAAAGAAGCATTTCCGGATGTTTGTCAGGCTTGCCACTGACGGTTAGTTTGGGTTTTAGTTTTTCCTCTGTGTGTTTAGTATTTCCTGTTTTTAATTCCTGTCAGCACTCTTATTTTGTCCGTTTCCTGTTTTTTTCCCCGTGCGCTGTTTTCCCCTCAGCTGCGGCTGCTTGGCACCTGGCCACACCTGGGGTCAATCAGCCCGCTCCTGTTTTACCTGCTTTGTTCCTCCAGTCAGTGCTGGATTATTGTCATGTATTGTCACTCTTGCCGTTGCGACCTGTCATGTATTGTCGCTCCTGTCGCATCGTGTCGTGTCGTGTCGCTCCTGTTGTGTCATTGCAGCATAGCGGTAAGCTATATTTTGGTAGCAGTTTGTAGCTTACTGTCTTTTGTTCCCTGCTTTCAGTTTGTTTTTGTACAACACGTAACGACTTCTGTTTTCCTTTTCACTACCCGCTAGCTTCCACGCTAGGCCCTTTTGTTTCTAGCTCCCATGCCAGCTCTTTTAGTTTGTTATCCGCCACGTGCACGCTTTTTGTTGTACCCCTTTTGTTTGGTCTTGTTTTAGTAATTATTTTAAATCATGTTTTCTTATTTAATGCCTGCCTCCCTCTCTGCATCTTAGGAATTGACACAAACTCACTCTGACAATGTTGTTAATAAATGGCTTTCTCTTTGCATCGTAGAGCTTTAACTTGCACTTACAGATGTAGCGACAAACTGTATCTAGTGATAATGGTTTTCTGAAGTGTTCCTGAGCCCATGTGGTGATATCCTTTAGAGATTGATGTCGGTTTTTGATACAGTGCCGTCTGAGGGATCGAAGGTCACGGTCATTCAATGTTGGTTTCCGGCCATGCCGCTTACGTGGAGTGATTTCTCCAGATTCTCTGAACCTTTTGATGATATTATGGACCGTAGATGTTGAAATCCCTAAATTTCTTGCAATTGCACTTTGAGAAACGTTGTTCTTAAACTGTTTGACTATTTGCTCACGCAGTTGTGGATAAAGGGGTGTACCTTGCCCCATCCTTTCTTGTGAAAGACTGAGCATTTTTTAGGAAGCTGTTTTTGTACCCAATCATGGCACCCACCTGTTCTCAATTAGCCTGCACACCTGTGGGATTTTCCAAATAAGTGTTGGATGAGCATTATTCAACTTTATCAGTATTAATTACCACCTTTCCCAACTTCTTCGTCAGGTGTTGCTGGCATCAAATTCTAAAGCGAAACATTTTTTTGGTTGTTGCAAATAATCTATCAGTTTGAACATCAAATATGTTGTCTTTGTAGCATATTCAACTGAATATGGGTTGAAAAGGATTTGCAAATCATTGTATTCCGTTTATATTTACATCTAACACAATTTCCCAACTCATATGGAAACGGAGTTTGTGTAAACTGTACTGCATTATTCCCAATGCAAATGTACATTCATGTAACAATTGAGCATATAGTCATTTTCTTAGCGAGAGCATAAATTAGTGTTCCAGTAATAAAAGAAAGTTGTTTACAAAATACGGTTTCCTATTATAGTCGTAAAAGTCACGTATCCTTTCAGAAAATGAAAGAGTCCACTCAAGTAGTCATAGAAGCCAAAGCAATTTCAGCACACATATAATCAGATTCAACACTAATACGCCCCTATGAACAAATGTACAAGTACCGTATTAAACACTTAAAATCATGCTGTGTTCTCAGAACTCGACAGTGCTCCCTATAACCCGGTGCACCTAATGTAAGGGAAGAGTTTGGTTGAGCTTACCGACCTCAAAGATATTTTATTTGGTACATGGTGTAATAAGTGTGACCAGTAGAGGGGAGTCAAACACAAGAGATAAGTGTAGGCTGCACTATGATGGCAATATGTCTCAAGTAAACAACACCAACGTTTTATATGTTGTATTGAAAATATAGAACATTGCACATGGCGCGCAAAAATCTATCAATGTTTTAGTCCAACTTTGGTAAGCTATGAAGCAGCACTGCTTGGATTGTCAGCAGATTTAACATACAAGTATTATTATGCTGTGTGTATAAGGTAAGACAAATGATTTGGTGTTTTGTTATGCATTATAATGCAAAAGCAACTGTGTCCACAGTTTCCAAAAACAACTCGAATTGTGGACACGTTAGACCACAGAACACTT
>NC_084627.1:16706023-16783523 GCF_033978795.1 Nerophis ophidion | reverse complement strand
TTCTTTTCGTGCAAAGACACAAAACTTATCTTCCACTGGCGTTGCATCGCCGTAGATGTTTCTGTTTTTCAGCCTGCTAACAGCCAAGGATGGACCTCAGGTACCTCAACGAAGATAAGGCAACACCGGGCAGACAAAGCAGAGACAGGGCAAAATCACAAGGCTCAGCACATTTCGGTTCTGAATAATCACGTATTGTCTACTGAGCTGCTTGCATAATTTGTGACCCCTACTTTTTTTAGAAGCAGCCTCAGCGATGTAACTAGGGAACTCTTGAATAAAATGGGAGGCAAGTGGGCTGTTCCTTAGAGCGTGGGGGAGGGACTGTGTTACTGAGTGTGCAGCTCCATGCGTTCTCCTCATGAGCAAAATTGAACTCAATCTTAACTCTACTTGTTGTTCTGTTTAATATATAGTTCAATCAATCAATCAATGTTTATTTATATAGCCCTAAATCACAGGTGTCTCAAAGGGCTGCACAAACCACGACGACATTCTCGGTAGAGCTCGCATAAGGGCAAGGAAAAACTCACCCCAATGGATGTCGAGCGGATCTAACATGATATTGTGAAAGTCCAATCAATAGTGGATCTAACATAACCGTGAGAATCCAGTCCAAAGTCGATCCAATATAGTACCGAGAGTCCCGTCCAAAGTGGAGCCAGCAGGAAACCATCCCAAGCGGAGGAGGATTAGCAGTGCAGAGATGTCCCCAACCGATACACAGTCCCGACTCTGGATGAGCGGTCTTTCCTGGGTCCTGACACTGGACAGCCAGTACTTCATCCATAGCCACCGGAGGGGGGGACATAGGAGAAAAAGAAAATAATCGGCAGATCAACTGGTCTAAAAAGGGGGTCTATTTAAAGGCTAGAGTATACAAATGAGTTTTTAAGATTAGACTTAAATGCTTCTACTGAGGTAGCATCTCGAACTATTACCGGGAGGGCATTCCAGTGTACTGGAGCCCGAACCTTAGTTTGGTGCTTAAACCTGACAGTCTATAATAGTATCATCTAGGGGTGAGCCAATCAATCACCCACCAATCCGTGATGGCTGATTTAGTCTAAAAGTACATGATCTCCATTTCTGAAAAAAGACTTTTAGCAGCGATCAAAAACGCAGAAACTCCCTGGCTGACACTGTATTTACCTTTAATCCCCTGGCTGACAAGCAGCTAGCAGCCAAATTTGTCTCCAAACATAGTGTGGAGCTGCTCCCCTAAGATAATAATTACAATAATACAAATATAACATTAATAATATAATCAACTCCATTAGAGCAAAACAACTGCATTTCTTCGAATCCTCAGTATCATGAAGCATTATTATGATTGGAGGGCCAGGTTAAACATATTACATGCTGAGAGCAAGCAAGGAGCAGGCCGACTAAAAACTAAGCTAACCTCTAAACCAGGGGTCGGCAATCCAACACATTGAAAGAGCCATATTGGACCAAAAATACAAAAAAACAAACTTGTCTTGATCGGCAAAAAATAAAAAGCCGTATATACATCCTATAATGAAGGCAACGCCTGGCGTAAGTGTTTGTATTAGCTATAATAGACTACAATCAAAAGGACAGGCTGAAGCAAACCTTTGCTGATAGAATTTGTTTTAATGTAGTATTTGTTCTACTCGTTTTTACAACATTATAATCAATCAATCAATCAATGTTTACTTATACAGCCCTAAATCACTAGTGTCTCAAAGGGCTGCACAAACCACAACACAAACCACTACGACATCCTCGGTAGGCCCACATAAAGGCAAGGAAAACTCACACCCAACCATTATTACATCAGAGGCTACTCAGAAAGTGAAATAACTTCTGGAAATGACTGGATTTTAATGGCCAAAGGTATAGATATGTGTGTCCAAGTTAAAGGAAACAGCAGGCTGTCTTCTTTTAATATATTTATTAAAATTTTGGCAAGTAGGTAATGTTTGCTGTGGTCTGGAACGACATGGCACATAAACAACTATCTGAAAATCAGCCAATATTACTTACAGATAATGAGACATGCAAATATACATTATATACAAAATAGGATACTAGTACATTAAATAAGATCAAAAATACCTACAAATGAGGCATAATGCTGCAATATGCGCATACAGCTAGCAGTAATAGCATGTTAGCATCGATTAGCTTGCAGTCATGCAATGACAAAATATGCCTTATTAGCACTCCAAACAAGTCAATGACATCAACAAAGTGCACCTTTGTCATACTTGCCAACCCTCTCGATTTTTCCCGGGAGACTCACGAATTTCAGTGCCTCTCCTGAAAATCTCCCAGGGCAACCATTCTCCCGATTTGCTCCCGATTTTCACCTGGACAACATTAATGGGGGCGTGCCTTAAAGGCACTGCCTTTGGCGTCCTCTCTCACCTGAAAAGGAGACTATTAAGGGACGTGGCACATTGGGAGAGTGGTCGTGCGCAACCCGAGGGTCCCTGGTTCAATTCCCACCTAGTACCAAACTCGTCACGTCCGTTGTGTCCTGAGCAAGACACTTCACCCTTGCTCCTGATGGGTGCTGGTTGGCGCCTTGCATGGCAGCTCCCTCCATCAGTGTGTGAATGTGTGTGTGAATGGGTAAATGTGGAAGTAGTGTCAAAGCGCTTTGAGTACCTTGAAGGTAGAAAAGCGCTATACAAGTACAACCCATCCATCCATCCATCCATTTTCTACCGCTTATTCCCTTTTGGGGTCGCGGGGGGCGCTGGCGCCTATCTCAGCTACAATCGGGCGGAAGGCGGGGTACACCCTGGACAAGTCGCCACCTCATCGCAGGGCCAACACAGATAGACGGACAACATTCACACTCACATTCACACACTAGGGCCAATTTAGTGTTGCCAATCAACCTATCCCCAGGTGCATGTCTTTGGAAGTGGGAGGAAGCCGAAGTACCCGGAGGGAACCCACGCATTCACGGGGAGAACATGCAAACTCCACACAGAAAGATCCCGAAATGTCTCCATTATCCATAGGTTTATCTATAACCCATAAAGTAGGCAGGCACAAAACTATTTCTCCGAATGTGTTTATTCCAGCCGGTGTTTTAATACACTGACACACAACATCCGGATCCCCATCGTGCATTGCTTCAAAGCTACGGAAAGTAGTAATGCCCAAAAACATAACAGAGACAAAGCAGAAGAACGAAGCATGATCTGGCACCTGCTCACAATGCCAAAACCAGCAGTAACTGGTGTACTGACCATGGCATTACTGTCCTCCATTGGCCTGCCAACTCCCCTGACCTAAACCCCATAGAGAATTTGTGGGGTATTGTGAAGAAGAAGCTGAAAGACACCAGACCCAATAATGCAAATGAGCTAAAGGCCGCTATTGAAGCATCCTGGGCATCCATAACACCTCAACAATGCCACAGGCCGATTGCCTCCATGCCACGCCGCATTGATGCAGTAATCCGTGCAAAAGGATTCCCAACCAAATACTGAGTGCATTAATTGAAATTTTCAGATGTTTGATTTTGTTTTGCTGTTATAAATCTTTTTTTTTACTCTGTCTGAACAAATATTCTAATATTTTGAGATAGGATTTTTGAGTTTTCTTAACCTGTATGCTATAATCAGCAATATTAAAATAATAAAAGGTTTGCAATATTTCAGTTAATGTGTAATGAATCCAGAAAGTATGACATGTTCATGTTTTTAGTTGCATTACAGAAAATAAAGGACATTATCACAATATTCTAATTTTCTGAGACAGTCCTGTATATATATGAAATACTTGAAAATATATATACCCCCCGCTACCCTCCCAACACACACACACACACACACACACACACACACACACACCCATTTCCCGAATTCGGAGGTCTTAAAGGTTTGTGCATTCAGGCACAGTATACAACTTATGGTGGACAACATGAGACAAGGAAGGAGCGGAAGATTTTACATGAAAACAAACTGTTGCGTCACAGTGCACACTATGGTGAGTTCAAGAACCACCGGAATTAGTAGGACAAAACTAGCTTAAAACAATAACAAAAATAAATAAATAAAATGCCTATTAAAGTTTAAGAAGTGTCACAGTAGAAAATAAGCGGCTATTAACAGGAAATTGACAGATTATTAAGAGTCTACTAAGAGGAAAATGTAAAATTGTTTGCTTTGTCAGCATTGTCACAGTCAGTACACAACACATAAGAGGGGGTGGGGGGTGGTCGATCCATGAATTGCAGGTGTTGACACCAAGGGTGGTATCAGTATATAATGGATTCTAGAGTATTTGGTCGATATTTTTATTTTCTCAAGATGTTTTTTTTCAATGAGTACAAATTCAGGTAATAAATCCCTGAATAGAGGGAAACATTTTGTTTAGTTATTGAGTTAAATTTACTAAAGCCCGAACATATGTGGATATCATCAAAAACATAAAATATACCTTTTGAGCTAACAAACTTCTATCTATCTGCAATTGATTACGAGGACAAAACGGGATTAATCATGACTAAATGCTGTAATCGTTTGACACCCCTAATAAAAAAAAAACAACATAATATTATTCTATTAAAGCTCGAGGATGCTTTGTTAATCTTGTCAGGGAAATTAAGTCCCAAAACATTTGCAACATCCTCTGACAAGCTAGTTAGCTGATAACCAAACAATGCATGAAAGCTCATTTAATTAGACTTTCGACAAATTGGTCCAAATTTATGCGACGTGAATAATGGCTGACATTTAACACAAATAAAATCGCAAATTAATTAAATCCATACACTGTCGCTGCACGCTGATAACGTATTTGCATTGTTTTTTTTCAACCGAGAAAGAGAGACACGTAGATATCCAAATAAGAAAAAAAGAACGGGGCACACCCGGGACGGTAAACACTGGAAGACAAATATTGAGGAAGATTGAAAAAATATTAAATTAAGGGGGGAGAAGGCAGACGAACGGAAAACAATAAAAGCGAGGCTATGATTAAAAAGGATGCAGTTTCATAACAATAATTATATGATCCAAACTAAACATACGCAAATGTGAGACATGTTCCAGTATTACAAGATGACAAGCAATTCATGTGTGGTAAAAACATCATAAATATTAGGAGAATGCAAATAATCCATCAGCTGGGGGGAAAAAAGGCATTAAGTTTAACATACAAAGTAAAAACTGAAGAAGGCAACAAGGGTGAAACTTCATATTCAGACTGTAGAGAAAACAACTCAAACTTGACATTCATAACGCTGCAGTCTGTGACACGTTATGATCATAATATTCATTTACAAACCCCAATTCCATATGAGTTGGGAAATCGTGTTAGATGTAGATATAAACGGAATACAATGATTTGAAAATCATTTTCAACCCATATCCAATTGAATGCACTACAAAGACAACATATTTGATGTCCAAACTCATAAACTTTATTTTTTTTTTTACAAATAATAATTAACTTAAAATTTCATGGCTGCAACACGTGACAAAGTAGTTGGGAAAGGGCATGTTCACCACTGTGTTACATCACCTGTTCTTTTAACAACACTCAATAAACGTTTGGGAACTGAGGAAACTAATTGTTGAAGCTTTCAAAGTGAAATTATTTCTCATTTCCTGTTTTATGTCGAGCTTTAGTCGTACATAAAACTGTCGTATTTTATGCTTCATAATGCGCCACACATTTTCAATGGGAGACAGGTCTGGACTGCAGGCGGGCCAGGAAAGTACCTGCACTCTTTAACTACGAAGCCCTGCTGTTGTAACACGTGGCTTGGCATTGTTTTGCTGAAATAAGCAGGGGCGTCCATGATAACGTTGCTTGGATGACAACATATGTTGCTCCAAAACCTGTATGTACCTTTCATTATTAATGATGTCTTCACAGATGTGTAAGTTACTCATGCTTTGGGCACTAATACACCCCCATACCATCACAGATGCTGGCTTTTGAACTTTACGCCCAAAACAATCCGGATGGTTATTTTCCTCTTTGTTCTGGAAAACACCACGTCCACAGTTTCCAAATATAATTTGAAATGTGGACTCGTCAGACCACAGAACATTTTTCCACTCTGCATCAATCCATCTTGGATAAGCTCGGGCCCAGCGAAGCCGCCGGCATTCCTAGGTGTCGTTGATGAATGGGTTTCGCTTTGCATAGTAGAGTTTTAACTTGCACTTACAGATGTAGCCACCAACTGCAGTTACAGACAGTGGTTTTATGAAGTCTTCCTAAGCCCTTGTGGTGATATCCTTTACACACTGATGTCGGTTTTTGATGCAGTACCTCCTGCGGGTTCAAAGGTCCGTAATATCATCACTTAGGTGCAGGGATTTCCCCAGATTTTTTTGAGTCTTTACTATTTTTCTAGATATAAATATAAAAGTCATTTTCTTTGTTTCCTTACAAAAATATCTTAAAAAATAGTCCTATATTTCGGTCAAAATGTTTTTTCAAATTCCAATTACAATCTAAAAAAATCACTGTCTATTGTAATTCATGTATTATTCTTAATGCTTAAGACACAAATAGGTCTTGATTTTTTTTTTCTAGACCTGTATATACGATGGTCTGTCATTAAATACACAAAAATAATATGGAGGCAAAAGATACCGTCCTGTATTTGGTTTATTGATCTATTTTTTTTTCAGATCCAATTATACAACATCCAGCCATTTACAAATTGTAATTGTGCTGGAATAAAATGCAACAATCCAGACAAGAAGGTCATAGAGTTCCTGTCCATAATCGTGACAAGGATGCTATGAGAGGAAAAAAATGGTCTTTGCAACCCACACAATGAAGGAAATGCTGGAGAAAAAAAAATAAAAAATAAAGCAAAGCATGAATAACAAGCTAACCTTTGTTTAGAAATAGCAGTATAAATGCTTGGTCGCCGCAAAGTTTGCAACCCCGACCTTGGAGCGGGCAGAAGTGTTTTCTCTAAGGACATGCAAAGAATAAGAAACTAGTCAAAGGAGGAGGATGGACTGAGTATAGCCTCAGGCAGAGTTGTTTTTTACTGCATTGCGGGATGAGTCCACACACACAAAAAAAAATAAATACTAAAAAAAATATATATATTATACTCTCTGTTGCTATGTTTTGATATTAATTAACATTCTGACGTGGCTACCAGGCTTGTGCAAAAATCCAAATTGCATTGAGAGTGTCTCTGAAAAAAATAAATCAATTGCATGAATTTGAATTGAGGTTGCAAATAAGAAGTAGCATTGCAATGCAAATATATATAAAGTTCCTGGTGATCTAAACCTAAAAAAAATAGATAAATAATTAAAAAAAAAACACAGGATTTCAACAAAATCTGTATAAAATACTGTAGTGGTATTTAAATTATTTCTTTCTTTATTTTTTAACTAATACTTAATCAAAATTACACCAAGAAACACCACCAAAGGCTTTCTTATTGTCCCCTGCATGCTGTGTTATTCGCAAGTTGCAGACATTGCGGCCGTGCTAGCAACTTGAGGGTTCCAGGTTCGATTCCCGCTTTCGCCATCTTGCCGTTGTGTCTTCGGGCAAGACACTTTACCCACCTGCTCCCAGTGCGACCCACACTGGTTCAAATGTAATTTAGATATTGGGGTCACTATGTAAAGCGCTTTGAGTCACTAGAAAAAAGTGCTATATAAATATCTAATTCACTAATTCACATTCTCCGTGGACAAAACCCAAAACCAGTGAAGTTGGCACCTTGTGTAAATCGTATATAAAAACAGAATACAATGATTTGCTAATCCTTTTCAACCTATATTCAATTGAATGGACTGTAAAGACAATATAGTTAAGGTTCGAACTGGAAAACTTAATTTTTTGCAAACTTTAGCTCATTTGGAATTTGATGCCTGCAACGTGATTAAAAAAAGCTGGGACAAGTGGCAAAAAAGACTGAGGCAGCTGAAGAATGCTCATAAAACACTTATTTGGAAGATCACACACGTTTACCATGAATTCATTAACGTGGACAACGACTTAAACAAGTTGAAAAACTTATTCCGGTGTTACCATTTAGTGTTCAATTGTACGGAATATGTACTGTACTGTGCAATCTACTAATACAAGTTTCAATCAATCAATCAACAGGCTAATTGGGAACTGATGGGTGCCATGATTGGGTATAAAAGTAGCTTACATGAAATGCTCAGTCATTCACAAACAAGGATGGGTTGAGGGTCACCAATTTGTAAACTAATTCACGAGAAAGTTGTCGAACAGTTTTAGAACAGCATTTCTCAACGAGCTATTGCAAGGAATTTAAGGATTTCACCATCAACAGTCCGTAATATCAGGAAAAGGTTCAGAGAATGGGTAACTTACACATCTGTGAAGGCACCATTAATACTGAAAGGTACACACAGGTTATGGAGCAACATATGTTGTCATTCAAGCAACGCTAACATAGACGCCCCTGCTTATTTCAGCAAGACAATGCCAACATTGTGTTACAACACATAGTAAAAGAGTGTGGGTACTAGACTGGCCTGCCTGTAGTCCAGACCTGTCTCCCATTGAAAATGTGTGGCACAATATGAAGCCTAAAATAGCACAATGGAGACCCCGGACTGTTGAACAACTTAAGCTGTATATCAAGCAAAAAAAAAAAGGAAAAATTCCACCGGAAACGCTACAAATGAATACCTACAAATGAGGCATTAACATCCATCCATCCATTTTCTAACGCTTATTCCCTTTTTGGGGTCACGGGGGGTGCTGGCCCTGCGATGAGGTGGCGACTTGTCCAGGGTGTACCCCGCCTTCCGCCCGATTGTAGCTGAGGCATCAACATGCCTCATTTAATATCCTTTACTTTTATCCTCTTTGTATTTAATTCAGTTTTGCATGTCTCATTGACACATTATCTGTATGTAATCTTGGCTGCATTTCAGATAGTTGTTTGTGTGCCATGTTGTTCCAGACCACAGCAAACAGTCCATAGCTTTTCAAAGATTGTAATAGATTTATTAAAAGAATACAGCCTGCCGTTTCCGTTAACTTGGACACACACATCTATAACTTTTGGCCAAAATAGGCCAGCAATTTCCCGGAGTTATCTCACTTTTCGAAAAGCCTCGGATTTACTAATGGTTTCTATTGTTGTAAAAATGAGTAGATCAAATATTACATTTCAACATTTCTCTCGCCGAAGATTTGCTTCAGCATGCTAACATAGTCATTTTGATAATTAGGCTATTATAGCTAATATAGACACTTACATCATGTTTTGCCTTCATTATGAGATCAATATACTGCTTTTCATTTTTTCCGGCTCCGGACAAATCTGTTGTTTGTATTTGTTGGTCCAATATGGCTCTTTCAACCTTTTTGGTTGCCGACCACTGGTCTAGCAGAACAAAGACTGAGACTTTATATCCTTTGTCACCTTGATCAGCGCTGTTTCAGTGCTGTAGTGGGGCCTAAAGTCTGATTGGACAGTATCAAACGCATTGTTAAACAGGAGAAAGTCACTAAGCCGTTGGTACACAACTTTTTCTTAGGACTCTGCCCAAGAATGGCAGGTTTGAAATGGGCTGATAGTTGTTCAGAACTGTGGTTACTCTTCTTTAGGAGGGGATTAATGACAGCAGTTTTTAAGGCCTTTGGGAAAGTTCCGGTCCCAAATGAGACGTTAACTAAGCGAGTAAATCTTTGGTTAAAAGTCGCTTTGTTTGAGTTGTGTGTTTATGCGCCGTTTAGAGACTAAATCTTTTGCTGAAAACAACGCTTAATACAAACCCTATTTCTATATGAGTTTGGAAAATGTGTTAGATGTAAATAAAAACGGAATACAATGATTTGCACATCTTTTTCAACCCATATTCAGTTGAATATGCTACAAAGACAACATATTTGATGTTCAAACTGAAAAAAAAATGTTTTGCAAATAATCATTAACTTTAGAATTAGATGCCAGCAACACGTGAAAAAGAAGTTGGGAAACGTGGCAATAAATACTGATAAAGTTGAGGAATGCTCACCAAACACTTATATGGAACATCCCACAGGTGTGCAGGCTAATTGAAAACAGGTGCCATGATTGGGTATAAAAGCAGCTTCCATGAAATGCTAAGTAATTCACAAACAAGGATGGGGTGAGGGTCACCACTTTGTAAGCAAATTGTCGAACAGTTTTAGAACATTTCTCAACGAGCTATTGCAAGGAATTTAGGGACTTTACCATCTATGGTCCGTAAAATCATCAAAAAGTTCAAAGAATCTGGAGAAATCACTGCACATAAGCGATGATATTACGGACTTTTGAGCCCTCAGGCGGTACTGCATAAAAAAGCGACATCAGTGTGTAAAGGAAATTACCACATGGGCTCAGGAACACTTCATAAAACCACTGTCACTACATACAGTTGGTCGCTACATCTGTAAGTGCAAGTTAAAACTCTACTATGCAAAGCCAAACAAATTTATCAACAATATCCTTAAACGCCGCCGGCTTGGGTGGGCCCGAGCTCCCCTAAGATGGACTGATGCAAAGTGGAAAGGTGTTCTGTGGTCTGACAAGTCCACATTTCAAATTATATTTGGAAACAGAGGACGTGGTGTCCTCCAGAACAAAGAGGAAAAGAGCCATTCAGATTGTTATAGGCGCAAAGTTTAAAAGCCAGCATCTGTGATGGTATGGGGATGTATTAGTGCCCAAGGCATGGGTAACTTACACATCTGTGAAGACACCATTAATGCTGAAAGGTCCATACAGGTTTTGAAACGACATACGTTGTCATCCAAGCAACGTTATCATGGACGCCCCTGCTTATTTCAGCAAAACAAGCATTACAACAATAGAGTGCGGGTACTTTCTTGGCCCGCCTGCAGTCCCAACCTGTCTTCCATCGAAAAATGTGTGGCGCATTATGAAGCGTAAAATACTACAGCGGAGACCCCGCACTGTTGAACAACTGAAGCTTTACATAAAACAAGAATGGGAAAGAACTCCACTTTCAAAGCTTCAACAATTAGTTTCCTCAGTTCCCAAACGTTTATTGAGTGTTGTTAAAAGAAAAGGTGATGTAACACAATGGGGAACATGCCCTTTCCCAACTACTTTGGCACATGTAGCAGCCATGAAATTCTAAGTTAATTATTATTTGCAAAAAAAAATTAAGTTTATGAGTTTGAACATCAAATATCTTGTCTTTGTAGTGCATTCAATTGAATAAGGATTGAAAAGGATTTGCATTGTATTCCATTTATATTTACATCTAACACAATTTCCCAACTCATATGGAAACGGGGTTTTTAGAAAAAAAAAATATGTGAATAAGTTGCGGGTGTTGGACAAAGTTGCATAATTTGTGTTTTTGAATTTAGTTGAATTTTTGTAAATTAGCACCATCACAAATTTTTGGCAGGACTTATACTGTGTATATATATATATATATATATATATATATATATGTATATATATGTATATATATATATGTATATATATGTATATATATATTTTTTTTCTGTATTGTGAACATTCCGCCCTAGCATTAAAATACTGTATCAACCTGCAATTAATATGCCACTGAATGATAGATGACACCACTATGTTCTGTTTTTTGGAAGGAAAGTAGACCAAATAAATGGTTGTTGTAATGGTTTTGTTTTGAATCATGCTTAAAATGAAACATCACATCTTCATACATGCATAATTCAAAAAAGGAATTCGAAAAGGCATCACAAGAAGCTGACCTTGTTTATTTCTTCTACATGTCTCACCAATTTCTCTCTTTTTAAAAAAATATTGTATTAAACATGTTTTACATATCAGTAAACCGTAATGTGTCTATAAGAGTTTCAGGAAGATAAGAATTGACTTGCTTGGTGAAAAATCTTGGTTAATATCAACAACCCAAATATACGAAACCTAAAACTATAGTGAAGTCGGCTCGTTGCGTAATTCGTATATAAAAACAGAATACAATAATTTGCAAATCCTTATCAATTTATATTCCATTGAATAGACTGCAAGGACAAGATACAAACTGGAGAACTTTGCAAAAATTAGCTCATTTGGAATTTATGCATGCAACATGTTTCAAAAAAGCTGGCACAAGTGGCAAAAAGACTTATAAAGTTGAGGAATGCGCATCAAACACTTTGGAACATTCCAGATGTGAACAGGATAATTGGGTACAGGTGGGTGCCATGATTGTGTTGAAAAGCAGCTTCCATTCACAAACAAGGATGGGGCGAGGGTCACCACTTTGTGAACAAATACGTGACTAAATTGTCGAACCGATTAGGAACATTTCTCAATGAGATATTGCAAGGCATTTAGGGATTTCACCATTTACTGTCAGTAATATTATCAAAAGGTTCAGAGAATTTGGAGAAATCACTGCACGTAAGCAAAAAAGCCTGTAACCTTCGATCCCTCAGGTGGTACTCCATCAGAAAAGCGACATCAGCGTGTAAAGGATATCACCACATGGGCTCAGGAAAAAATCTGGAAAACCACTGTCAGTAACTACAGTTGGTCCCTACATCAGTAAGTACAAATTAAAACTATACTATGCAAAGCGAAAGCCATTTATCAACAACACCCAGAAACGCCGCCGACTTTGCTGGGCCCGAACTCATCTGAGATGGACTGATGCTAAGTGTAAAAGTGTTCTGTGGTCTGAGTTCACATTTCAAATTGTTTTTAGAAACTGTGGACGTTGTGTCCTACGAAACAAAGAGGAAAATAACCATCCGGATTGTTATTGGCGCAAAGTTGAAAAGCCAGCATATGTGATGGTATGGAGATGTATTAGTGCCCAAGGCAAGGGTAACTTACACATCTGTGAAGGCTCCATTAATGCTGAAAGGTACATACATGTTTTGAAACAGCATATATTGCCATCCAAGCAACTATATCATGGACGCCCCTGCTTATTTCAGGAAGACAATGTCTATCTACGTTTTGCAACAGCTTGGCTTCGTAGTAAAAGAGTGCCGGTACTAGACTGGCCTGCTTGTAGTCCAGACCTGTCTACCATTGAAAATGTGTGGCGCATTATGAAGCCTAAAATACCACAACGGAAACCCGGACTGTTGAACAATTTAAGCTGTACATAGAGCAAGAATGGGAAAGAATTCCACCCGAAAAGCTTCAAAAAATGGTCTCCTCGGTTCCCAAATATTTAGTGAGCGTTGTTAAAAGGAAAGGCCATGTAACACAGTAAAAATGCCCCTGTGCCAACTTTTTCAATGTGTTGCTGCCATTAAATTCTAAGTTAATGATTATTTGTAAAAAAAAAACAACAAAAAAACAAGTTTCTTAGTTCGAACATTAAGTATCTTGTCTTTGCAGTCTATTCAACTGAATATAAGTTGAAAAGGATTTACAAATCATTGTATTCTGTTTTTATTTACATTTCACACAACGTGCCAACTTCACTGGTCTTTTCCAGACTTTTTTCAACATATCCGGGTCAATAGAGATGATCTCCCAATAAATTGCAGTGTTGTAAGTTACTCTGTGATTTCCAGCCTTAATGCCTTCAAACTGTGGACACCAGATCATGTGCAGTTGATAAAGACGGACATTTGGAATGGAAATAAAAGACCCGGAAGCCGCAGTGGCGAAGATGATGAATCAGTGGGGGACATTGACTGGCGGTGGGACAGGGAAGAGATTAAGAGATAATGGGGCGGGGGGGAATTGTGTGCAGTTGAAGTTGTCATTGAATCCTTCCAGAACGGGTCAGCTTCTGGGTGCATCGGTTTAATCGGTAATGACGACACAAAGCAGAGGGCTGGGCCGCGTCCAGATGAAAGCGCTTGTCAAATTACCCACGGAGCATCGATTGCCCGATTGATCCAAACTCTGGCCGAGATGGGAGAGCGAGGACGGGTGCTGTCCACGGTGCTGAATTTGTGCAGGTTTAAGTTGTCTTCAGTCACAACTTGTATTCTTTAAAAAAAACTAAAAATAATGTTATGCATTGCTGCATCAAAAAGATTTCTGCATGAATTTACATTTGGCTGAAATTTGGTGGTCCTCAACATACGCGCAAAGTAATCTGGGGGAAAAGGCATAGTACAGGGAATCAAGGAACCGGAATAATAAGTGGGGTTATCGCACTTTATCGTATATAATGACATATTATATAATACCATATTGTGAAAATAGTATCCTTTTATTTGGGTCATTGATCTACTTTTGGGGATCTGAATATAAGACAACTTGTCTTTTTCAGACTTGGATGTATTTTTTCAGATCTAGATGTAATATTACTATCTGTTTTTCATACGTTTTCTGGAAAGAGAAATATACATATTTTGTTTGGGTCATGGGGTATAAGACTACACATGTTTTTCAGATGCACCAGGGAAGAAAATATATTGTTTTAGTTATTTGGGTCATTGATCTAAATTTGGAGATCTGAATATAAGACAACTTGTCTTTTTCAGACTTATATTGAAGCTAAAATATATCATATTTCAGTCACGTATGTATTTTTACAGATCTCAATTCAGGATTGCTATCTGTTTTTCATACATTTTCTGGAAGGAGAAATATACGTCTTATGTTTGGGTCATGGGATATAAGACTACCCAACTTTTTCAGATTTCTTACCCTCGGAAAGCAATGACTTGTGATTTGGCCATTTGCAACTTTTCGAGATGTGGATAGTTTTCACCAGGGAAGAATAACATTTTTATTTTTATTATTTTGGGTCATTGATCTACTTTTGGAGATCTGAATATAAGACAAGTTGTCTTTTTCAGACTTATATTGAAGCTAAAATATATCATATTTCAGTATCGTATGTATTTTTGCAGATCTCAATTCAGGATTTCTATCTGTTTTTCATACATTTTCTGGAAGGAGAAATATAAGTCTTATGTTTGGTATATGGGATACAAGACTACCCAACTTTTTCAGATTTCTTACACTCGGAAATCAATGACTTGTGATTTGGCCATTTGGCAACTTTTTGAGATGTGGATAGTTTTCACCAGGGAAGAAAATATTGTCTTTTATTTATTTGGGTCATTGATCTCCTTTTGGAGATCTGAATATAAGACAACTTGTCTTTTTCAGACTTATATTGAAGCTAAAATATATGATATTTCAGTCACGTATGTATTTTTACACATTTCAATGCAGTATTTATATCTGTTTTTCATACATTTTATGAAGGGAGAATTATATGTCTTATGTATGGGTCATGGGATATAATACTACCCAACCGTTTTTTTTTTTTTGTTTTCTGAGGGAAAACAATGATTTCTGATTTGGCCATGGATCTATTTTTCGAAATGTGGATAGTTTTCACCAGGGAAGAAAATATTTTCTTTTGGTTATTTGGGTCATTGATCTACTTTTGGAGATCTAAATATAAGACAACTTGTCTTTTTCAGACTTATTTTGAAGCTAAAATATATTATATTTCAGTCTTGGGTGTATTTTCCCAGATCTCAATTTAAGATTTCTATCTGGTTTCCATACTTTTTTCTGGAAAGAAAAGGGTACGTCTTATGTTTGGGTCATGGGATATAAGACTACCTAACTTTTTCAGATGTTTTACTCTAAGAAAACAATGAATTCTAATATTTCTCTACATCTCAATTTAGGCTTCCTATCTGTTTTTCATACTATTTCTTTAAGGGGAAAAATATACCGTCTTATGTTTGGGTCATGGGATATAAGACTACCCAACTTTTTCAGATGCTTTTTTTACTGTAGGAAAACAATGACTTCTGATTTGGTCATGGATATATTATTTGAAATTCGGATACAAGACCAAACTTTTTATTTAATTTTTCACACCAGAAAAGAAGATATTGTCTTTAAAGGCCGACTGAAACCCACTACTACCTGCAGTCTAGAGAGTTTATTTATTAATGATGAAATATTAGCATTGCAACACATATTACTAAATTGCAATTTTAAATTTTGCGCGGAAGTATCATGCTAAAACGTTGCGGTATGATGACGCGTGCGTGTGACGTCACGCATTGTAGAGGACATTTTGGTCTAGCACTGTTCACAGCTATAAGTTGTCTCTTTTCATTGCATAAATACACAGTATTCTGGACTTCTGTGTTGCTGAATCTTTTGCAATTTGTTCAATTAATATAGGAGACGTCAAAGAAGAAAGATGTAGGTGGAAAGTGGTGTATTGTGGCCGCCTTTAGCAACACAAACACAGCCGGTGTTTCCTTGTTTACATTCCCGAAAGATGACAGTGAAGCTTTACTATGGAACAGAGCGGTCAAGCAAACATGGTTCCCTACCACATGTCAACCGGCAGGTTTCGGTGAGAAAATGGTGGTAATAAGTCTATTCTTACCGTAGACATGAGCGGAGAGCTTGCGTCTTTCCTCCTGCACCTGTCAAAGACGCAGCTGCGGACTCTCTTGCCTCATCCCACCGGCCGCCCCTGACCGTCGGATGCTTCCACCGTGGAGGTGGGGAAAAAAAAAAATTCAGCCCGGCCCCAACGGCTGTCTTCGCCTCGTCGAGAAACGTGGCTTCCCTCGGAGACACTGGCGGTTACCACACCCGTGACTACTCCCTTCCGACTTTCCGGTTGTACAGGTACGACCATATAAATAAATAAATGGGTTGTACTTCTATAGCGCTTTGACACTACTTCCACATTTACCCATTCACACACACATTCACACACTGATGGAGGGAGCTGCCATGCAAGGCGCTAACCAGCACCCATCAGGAGCAAGGGTGAAGTGTCTTGCTCAGAACATAACGGAGGCTAGGGGGGTATTGAACCAGGGACCCTCGGGTTGCGCACGGTCACTCTTCCACTGTGCCACGCCGTCCCCATATAATCTCACTAAAACACTAGAAACACAATAAGCAGATAAGGGATTTTCCAGAATTATCCTGGTAAATTTGTCTAATAACATTTGAATCGCTCTGCCGTGTAGTTTTTTTTTTTTCTCTAGTCCGTCACTCTCACTTTCCTCATCCACAAATCTTTCATCCTTGCTGAAATTAATGGGGAAATTGTCGCTTTCTTGGTCCGAATCGCTCTCGCTGCTAGTGGCTATGATTATAAACAATGTGAGGATGTGAGGAGCTCCACAACCCGTGACGTCTCGCGCACATCGTCTGCTACTTCCGGTACAGGCAAGGCTTTTTTATTAGCGACCAAAAGTTGCGAACTTTATCGTCGATGTTCTCTTCTAAATCTTTTCAGCAAAAATATGGCAATATGGCAAAATGATCAAGTATGACACATAGAATGGACCTGCTATCCCCGTTTAAATAAGAAAATCTCATTTCAGTAGGCCTTTAAGTTATTTGGGTCATTGATCTACTTTTTGACATATAAATATAAAATGGCTTTGCATCCAACAAGGACATGAAAGCACAACTGAGGAAGGGTCCTGAATCGTTTGCGGCCCACACAAAAGAAAAAGAATAATCATGTGCAAATTCTTCCTTGGTGAATATTAGTCAGCATGCGGTCAGATGTCTGTTGTGTATTTTTATTTCACTTCCAAGGCTGCAAAAATGGTGGAAGACTTCACAGGCACTGTACACCAACATAGCCATATGTTTGCACACAGTTGGATGTGTGATCCATATTAAAAAAAAAAAAAAAAAAATGGGGGCGAAGCATATGTGATCAACACAAGTTGATTCCCAATCCCCCCTGGGCCACAGATATGGCTGGCAGGAAGTACAATATAAGGTGTCAGAAGAAAGGGGTATTTAATCATGGCGAGGTGCCTTTGTCTGGCATTAAAGCGTAGTGTGTTGTGTTTGTGGAGGTGGCCAGCGTCGCTACAGGTATGACTGATGATTACGAGCATGTCGCCAAGCCGCTGAACAATGGGACGATGATTGTGAGCCTTGAAAGAAACTGCTGATGCCAATCAGCTAATGGGTGTCCTCCAACGTTATCCGCATGCCGTTTTTTTTAAAGAATCGCAAAGATGAAAAAAAACAAATGAATCCGATATGGATACGACCGACCGAGTGACTCCCATGTGCAATCAATGTGGAATTACGGCGACATTGTGAAGATCAGTAAGTGTCCGTCGAATCCAGTTCAATTTAATGGCATGAACAAATTCATGCTATACAACTGTGATTCTCTAACCGTGGTACGCAGGCTCCAATTTAGTGGTAAACGAAAAAAAATCACTTAAATATACAGTACACACAGTGTTACTGTTCAAACTGTGTGTAATGTGGCCAAACCAAAATATTGCTTGATAATACCTTTGTCTTGTTTTTAACTACTGTATTTGTTGGTCATTATGGTGGTACTTGGAGAGCCAAGTATTTTCTGGGGTGGTATTCGGTGTAAAAAGTTTGAGGACCGTGGTACGCGAGCTCCGATTTAGAGGTAAACAAAAAAAAAAAACTTAAATATACAGTACATACCGTTTTACTGTTCAAACTGTGTGTAATGTGGCCAAAATATTGTTCAATAAAACCTTTGCCTTGTTTTCAACGACTATTTAGGCCTACTACGCTACTGTATTTGTAGGTCATTATTGTGGTACTTGGAGAGTTAAGTTTTTTCTGGGGTGGTATTTGGTGAAAAAAATTTGAGAACTGTGGTGTGCGGGCTCCGATTTAGTTGTAAACAACAAAAAAAATCACTTTAATATACAGGACATAGAGTGTTACTGTTCAAACTGTATGCAATTGTGGCCTTAATATTGGTTAATACAACTTTTGCCTTGTTTACACGACTATTTAGGTATATTACGCTACTGTATTTGTCGGTCATTAAGGTGGTACTTGTAGAGTCAAGTATTTTCCGGGGTGGTATTTGGTGTAAAAAGTTTGAGAACCGTGGTACGCGGGCTCTGATTTAGAGGCAAACAAAAAAAAAAATCACTTTAATATACAGTACATACAGTGTTACTGTTCAAACTGTGTGTAATGTGGCCAAAATATTGTTTAATAAAACCTTTGCCTTGTATTCAACGACTATTTAGGCCTACCACGCCACTGTTTTTGTGGGTAATAAATGTGGTAGTTGGAGGGCCAAGTATTTTCTGGAGTGGTATTTGGTGAAAAAAAATTGAGAACGGTGGTGTGCGATCTCCGATTTAGTTGTAAACAAAAAAAAAAACACTTTAATATACAGGAAATACAGTGTTACTGTTCAAACTGTGTGCAATGTGGCCAAAATATTGCATAATAAAACCTTTGCCTTGTTTTTAATGACTAGTTAGGCCTACAACGCTACTGTATTTGTTGGTCATTATTGTGGTACTTGGAGAGTTTGGAGAGTATTTTTTGGGGTGGTATTTGGTTTAAAAAGTTTGAGAACCACTGCCATATGACATTAAAAAGCAATTATAGTTTTAAATATGTTATTCTGAATTTTGGACAGTAAATGTGTCAGTTTGTGAGCAGGTCCCTAGAATGGCCATATTTGATTCAGCAAGAGGTGAATCAAAAGTGTTTTTGCTTGTTACTGAGCAGACAATTTTCTGGTTCTGGTTGTGTGACGGAATCATGACTTTTAATTATAGGAGAGTTGATATTGTTCTATCATGCCTAACGGCAAAAAGAAAAGTGATTGAATAGGAGTTTCGTGTTTTGTTTGTTTGTTTGTTTGTGATTTAGCATGTTAGTTACTGGTTCGGGAAGAGTAAACGGATAGTACCATTTTAGAAAATGGGGTAGGTGAAACTTTTCCATTGTGACAAAATGACAAAATACATTTCTCAAGCAAAAGTGGGGAAAAAAATGTTTCACCCATTTGTAAGTGAAGTGAATTAATTAGCTTATTAAGTTCTCCATATGGTGAATTTTTATGTTCAAAATGGAGGAAGAATACCACTGGGTTTAAGTAAATAATGGTTGAGGCTATAATAAATTAAGTAGCCTTAGTCGGACATTGGTATGTGGACTGGGTTAACGCTCTCAGGAGAAGAAGAGGCAATAAATTTAGACTTCGGAATGCAAAAGTGACAGCGCTATCCTGGAGGAGAGAGTCCCTTTCTATCTTCACGTTAACATTTACGTTACAACATACAGAGGTTGTACACACGAACATCTCCTTACATGTGCTCACCTGAATTAACGCACACCCAGCCAGAGAAAGACAGAATATAAGACTGCGGTTCGGCTCCTCCAAGTTAGGAGAGACACATTTTCTTGACCTGACCCTTCAGAAGTAAGCATGTTTTTGTTTTTTTTAATGTACGATAGCGTATAATTACAGTATCAAAATATGAATGGCTTCATTGTGAAAAAAACGCCACCATTTATTATTTTAAAATCTTACGATGCAGTAAACACGTTTCCTATTGCAATGTTGTCCTTATGTAAAAGAGTAAACATACTAAAGAAAAGTGTACAACTTTTCTTTTAGTAGTAAATAAACAAACAAAGGCTCCTAATTTGTCTGCTGGTGTATGCAGTAACATATTGTGTCATTTATAATTCTATTATGTTAACATTATAGAGGACAAGTGGTATAAAATTAATTATTAATCTACTAATGTTATTACCTGCTAACTTTCTCTTTTGACATGTTCTATCTACACTTCTGCTAAAATGTAATAATCACTTATTCTTCTGTTGTTTGGATACTTTACATTAGTTTTGGATGATAACACAAATGTAGGTATCGATCCAATACCAAGTAGTTACAGGGTCAAACAATGGTCATAATTTAAGTTCTCGTGTCCAGGTGCATATTTCCTGAGTTAAGGAATATAATAGGAATTAAAAGAAAAAATATTTATTTACGATTAAAAATAATGATGTAATCGTAATAGTATCGACGAGATACACTCTTCTACTTGGTATCATTACAGTGGATGTTAGCTGGAGATCCACCAATGGCGTTTGTTTATTTTGTGATGCCGGTGAGCTACGGTGTGTAGTAAAGCATGTTTAGCTATTCCTCGTCCTGCAGGGATTACACTTGTATGAAACTTATTTTATTTGTCGCCATGGAGACGAGGATTAGTGATTTAGAAGAAGCTAAAACACTGCAGGCTACGAGCTAGCCATGTCTTAAAGCACCTCTTCCTGAGGGCGTTTCAGTGTCGTTAGTTATCCTTAGTTTTTTAGCCAAAATGGGTCAGTTCTGCCTTTTCTGTCTACATACTGTGTCTGTTTGTAAGTACTCTGTGATCGTGCGCTGCCGATAATGCTCCTTTGCTCGTAAAACCAGGCAATGTCTTGACGTGACGATGACGTGTCATGCCCATTAAAAAGAAAAAAATGGCAATTCGGTACTTTTTAAACCGCATAGTACCATTTTTGATTCATTAGTACCCCGATACTATACTAGTACCTGTATACTGTACAACCCTACTTTTTATAAATGTAGCGCGTTACTCCCCACTGAGGTCGGTGTATTTATTTACTTCTTTTTTTTTTTTTCATGTTAATTTTATTGACATCCAGCATTAGACATTTCTATCCATTACATCATATAGCTGTTGTCTGTCCTAAATGTCAGAAGTATTTTTTTATATCCCCATCATACCACCCCCCCAAAAAAGCAATATAACACACAAAACCAAAAAATAAATAAATAAATAAAAAGTATTGTATAAAAATGCATCAATTAAAGGCCTGCTGAAACCCACTACTACCGACAAAAACAGTCTGATAGTTTATATATCAATGATGAAATATTAACATTGCAACACATGCCAATACGGCCTTTTTACTTGACTAAATTGCAATTTTAAATTTCCCGCAAAGTTTCTTGTCGAAAACGTTGCGGAATGATGACGCGTGCGTTTGACATCACCGGTTGTAGCGGTCATTATTTTCCAGCCCGATCCAAGCTATAAGTAGTCTGCTTTAATCGCATAATTACACAGTATTTTGGACATCTGTGTTGGTGAATCTTTTGCAACTTGTTCAATTCATAATGGAGAAGTCGAAGGACAAAGATGGAGGTGGGAAGCTTTTAGCCTTTAGCCACACAAACACAGCCGGAGTTTGCTTGTTCAAAATTCCCGAAGATGAAGCTTTACTATGGATCAGAGCAGTCAAGCAAACATGGATCCCGACTACATGTCGACCGGCAGTTTTTCGTGAGAAAATTGTGGTAGTAAGTCGCCTCTTACCGGAGACATCAGCGGAGCTTACGTCCTGCTGCAGCTACCGTGACTTCCCTCAGAGACTTTTGCGTCAACACACCCGTGGCCACACCCCTCCGACTTTCAGTTACTTTTTAATCTCACTAAAACACTAGCAACAAAATAGGCAAATAAGGGATTTTCCAGAATTATCCTAGTAAATGTATCTAATAACATCTGAATCTCTCTCACTGCAATCGCCTTTTTTTATTCTAGTCCTTCACTCTAAATTTCCTCATCCACAAATATTTCACCCTCGCTCAAATTAATGGGGAAACTGTCGCTTTCTCGGTCCGAATAGCTCTAGCTGCTGCTGGCTATGATTGTAAACAATGTGAGGATGTGAGGAGCTCTACAACCCGTGACGTCACACGCACATCGTCTGCAACTTCCGGTAAATGCAAGGCTTCTTTATTAGCAACCAAAAGTTGGGAACTTTTTCGTCGAGATGTTCTCTACTAAATACTTTCAGCAAAAATATGGCAATATCGCGAAATGTTTAAGTATGACACATAGAGTGGACCTGCTATCCCCGTTTAAATAAGAAAATCTAATTTCAGTAGGCCTTTAAATAAACAAAAAATAAATAATACATTAATAATAATAATAATAATAATAATAATAATAATGAACATAAATAAAATAAGATAAATATAAACATATATATATATAAACACATATTGGGAGTAATGCTTTTTTTTTTTTTTTTTTTGTTTACTTCAATTATTAACGGCCTTCAGCTCTCACTCGATAACTTTGGCCCCGCTAAGAAAATTACAAGTCCATAAAAGACATGTCCAGGGTGATTTATGGTTCCTTGTTGGCGATAGGTAGGAGCTGTCCGCTGTGCTTAACAAGTCCTCATCGTGGGCAGCGTGTCTCTTAAACGTGCGTCCACACGCTGAGGCGGGACCATCACTACGCCATCTGTACTCACTCCGCAGGAACATAAGCAGCACCGTTTATTGCACATATGAATACTGCTCGGCACCTTCTTTTTTTTAATTTATTTGTTTATTTTTTCCCTCATTCTCTCTCTCCAGCGAGCCATCTGTTGAGGAAAGGTGAGAAGGGATTTGTGGATAACATATTGATTCTCTGCTTTAACACGCAAACAGCCTTTTCTTAGCGTTTGGCGGCGCCCAAACCGCCAAAGACAAAAACGTGTTAATACAGCGGCCGTTATTAGCCTGATCTGAACTCGGTGTAATTAACCAAGATGTGTTCGCCTTCCCCCCACGGAGGGTCCGGGAGTTATGAGCATCTGCTCAAACTGTAAAGTCTTACCTGAATATAACAAGGCAGTAAATTAAACCGCGCTACCATCAAATGTCAGGGCTTTACGGAAAAAGTTGCTAGGGAATGTTGCAACTACCGAAATAAAAACATCGTTAAATGTGTTGTAAATGATGGAACGTAAATAACACAAGCATACACTGCAAAAACTGAAATCTAAGATTAAATATGTCAAATAAGGCTGATATTTGCTGATTTTCTGACTAAGATAATTCTTCTCACTCAGCAGATGTTGTTAGTGTTTTACTTGTTTGAAGGGTTTTGTTGCTAAATGATCTCAGTAAGATATCACAGTTTGTAGCTGAGATGGCCATGGATGAAATACTGGCTGTCCAGAGTCGGGACCCAGGATGGACCGCTCGTCTAGAGTCGGGACCCAGGATGGACCGCTCGCCCGGAGTCGGGACCCAGGAAGGACCGCTCTTCCGGAGTCGAGACCCAGGAAGGACCGCTCTTCCGGAGTCGGGACCCAGGATGGACCTCTCGTCCGGAGTCGGGACCCAGGATGGACCGCTCGTCCGGAGTCGGGACCCAGGATGGACCGCTCGTCCGGAGTCGGGACCCAGGATGGACCGCTCGTCCGGAGTCGGGACCCAGGATGGACCGCTCGTCCGGAGTCGGGACCCAGGATGGACCGCTCGTCCGGAGTCGGGACCCAGGATGGACCGCTCGTCCGGAGTCGGGACCCAGGATGGACCGCTCGTCCGGAGTCGGGACCCAGGATGGACCGCTCGTCCGGAGTCGGGACCCAGGATGGACCGCTCGTCCGGAGTCGGGACCCAGGATGGACCGCTCGTCCGGAGTCGGGACCCAGGATGGACCGCTCGTCCGGAGTCGGGACCCAGGATGGACCGCTCGTCCGGAGTCGGGATGGACCGCTCGTCCGGAGTCGGGATGGACCGCTCGTCCGGAGTCGGGACCCATGATGGACCGCTCGTCCGGAGTCGGGACCCAGGATGGACCGCTCGCCCGGAGTCGGGACCCAGGATGGACCGCTCGTCCGGAGTCGGGACCCAGGATGGACCGCTCGTCCGGAGTCGGGCCCCAGGATGGACCGCTCGTCCGGAGTCGGGCCCCAGGATGGACCGCTCGTCCGGAGTCGGGCCCCAGGATGGACCACTCGTCCAGAGTCGGGCCCCAGGATGGACCACTCGTCCAGAGTCGGGACCCAGGATGGACCGCTCGCCTGTGTATCGGTTGGGGACGTCCCTGTGCTGCTGATCCGCCTCTGCTTGGGATGGTTTCCTGCTGGCTCCACTTCGGACGGGACTCTCACTACTATATTGGATCCACTTTGGACTGGATTCTCATGGTTATGTTGGATTGGACTTTCACAATATCATGTCAGATCCGCTCGTCATCCATTGATTTCTGGACCTCTCCAAGGTTCTCATAATCATCATTGTCGACGTCCCACTGGGGTGAGTTTTTCCTTGCCCTTATGTGGGCTCAACCGAGGACGTCGTTGGGGTTTGTGTAGCCCTTTGAGACACTTGTGATTCAGGGCTATATGAATAAACATTCAATCAATTAATCAATGTTTATTTATATAGCCCTAAATCACAAATGTCTCAAAGGAGGAGAGGACCTCAAATGTGAGGTCCCCCCCCCCGCCTCTAAGGGACCGAAAGCAATGGATGTCGAGCGGGTCTAACATGATACTGGGAAAGTTCAATCCATAGTGGCTCCAACACAGCCGCGAGAAATCAGTTCAAAGCGGATCCAAGACAGCAGCGAGAGTCCCGTCCACAGGAAACAATCCCAAGCGGAGGCGGATCAGCAGCGTAGAGATGTCCCCAACCGATACAGGCGAGCGGTCAATCCTGGGTCTCGACTCTGGACAGCCAGTACTTCATCCATGGTCATCGGACCAGACCCCCTCCACAAGGGAAGGGGGGAAAGAGGAGAAAAAAGAAAAGAAGCGGCAGATCAACTGGTCTAAAAAGGAGGTCTATTTAAAGGCTAGAGTATATAAATGAGTTTTAAGGTGAGATTTAAATGCTTTTACTGAGATAGCATCTCGAACTGTTACCGGGAGGGCATTCCAGAGTACTGGAGCCCGAATGGAAAACGCTCCATAGCCCGCAGACTTTTTTTGGGCTTTAGGAATCACTAATAAGCCGGAGTCTTTTGAACGCAGATTTCTTGCCGGGACATATGGTACAATACAATCGGCAAGATAGGATGGAGCTAGGCTGTGTAGTATTTTATAGGTAAGTGGTAAAACCTTAAAGTCACATCTTAAGTGCACAGGAAGCCAGTGCAGGTGAGCCAGTACAGGCGTAATGTGATCAAACTTTCTTGTTCTTGTCAAAAGTCCAGCAGCCACATTTGATTGATTGATGATTGATTTGATTACTTATATTGAGTAAAACATGCTTGAAACTAGAACATCAACTGTTGCAAAGCTGTCATCAACACTCACAAGTATAAAAATACTTTTTTAATGGCCTGCTGAAATGGGATTTTCTTATTTAAACGGGGATAGCAGGTCCATTCTATGTGTCATACTTGATCATTTCGCGATATTGCCATATTTTTGCTGAAAGGATTTAGTAGAGAACATCGACAATAAAGTTTGCAACTTTTGGTGCTGATAAAAAACCTTGTCTCTACCGGAAGTAGCAGACGATATGCACGTGACGTCACGGGTTGTGGAGCTCCTCACATCTGAATATTGTTTACAATCATGGCCACCAGCAGCGAGAGCGATTCGGACCGAGAAATCAACGATTTCCCCATTTAATTTGAGCGAGGATGAAAGATTTGTGGATGAGGAAAGTGAGAGTGAAGGACTACGAAAAAAAATTATAATAAAAAAGAGGACAATGGGAGCGATTCAGATAGGGCATATGCTGTGAGGGGAACACTCGGCCAGGCCCAACTGCAACAAGGGATAGAGCCATACTGCTTTGAACCCGACGCTGACGGTAAGGGTCGAGGACGCATATTGTTGCTGGAGTAGCACACAACATAGATCGCCCTCAGAATACAGGATGGTAAAATAATTTTTATTAATACACATAATACACTGTACTTTGTGTGTGTGGTCCAATCCAAACGTATTCGCTTGACATCTTTGTTCCATAGTAAAGCTTGACTCTCATCTTTCGGGAATGTAAACAATAAAACACCGGCTGTGTTTGTGTTGCTAAAGCCGGCCGCAATACACCGCTTCCCACCTACAGTTTTCTTCTTTTATGTCTCCATTGTTCATTGAACAAATTGCAAAAGATTCAGCAACACAGATGTCAAGAATACTGTGGAATTATGCGATGAAAAGAGACGACTTAATAGCTGGGATCGATGCTGGAACAAAATGTCCTCTACAATGCGTCATCATACCGCGACGTTTTCAACAGGACACTTCGTGGGAAATTTAAAATTGCAATTTAGTAAACTAAAAAGGCCGTATTGGGATGTGTTGCAATGTTAATATTTCATCATTGATATATAAACTATCAGACTGCGTGGTCGGTAGTAGTGGGTTTCAGTAGGCTTTTAAATAATGTCTTACTTCAAGCTTGAAAAAAACATCATGATGCCGAGTACATATCATTATGTCAAGATAATGGCACTAGCATTTACTTAATTCAAGAATATATTTTTATACATTTTTTTGTCTCAATAAAAGTGCACTTATTAGTGAGAAATTACTTATTTTAAGGTATTTTTTGATTCATTGAGGTAAGCTAATTTTACGTGTTTTGGAAAGTCTTGACTAGCCAAATTTTCTTGTTCTATTGGCAGATAATTATGCTTAGTTCAAATAAAATACCCCTATTTTTTTTGTTGTCTTATTTTTGAACACTGACTTTCTGCAGTGTATGAAGGCCATTGTGTCCCCAGGTAATAATTTATAAATGCATTTTATGATTAAATACTGTTTTTTTTTTTTTTTAATCAAGCAAAGACATAGATCTGATTGCATTTTTACTAAACACAATTAACAGCGTCATTTCGACTACCTTGACAAGTGGACAATTGTCATTTGATCCCTGTCTCTGCTTCCTAAAAGGTGTTTTTACCAAGAAATATCCAGTGGAACTTCCATCTATGAACTCAATTGGGTTCCTACATAGGAAACGTTTGTATATCGAAGCACATTTCTCCATAAGAAACAATGATTGATTCCATCCTCGAAAAAAAAAGTAAAACTTTGTAAAACTTTGTAAAAACGACTAAAACGTTTGTATGACAAAAACAGGTCTTATTGTAACTTTAGTTTTTGAGTTGCTCTGCAATAAAAGCAGTTTCAAGACAGCTTCAAAGATGCTTTATACACAACCCAAAACCAGTGAAGGTGGCTCGTTTTTACCACTGTGTTACATGGCCTTTCATTTAACAACACTCAGTAAAAATTTCGGAATTGAGGAGACACATTTTTGAAGCTTTTCAGGTGGAATTATTTCCCATTCTTGCTGATGTACAGCTTAAACTGTTCAACACCGCGGGGTCTCCACTGTGGTATTTTACGCTTCATATTGTGCCACATATTTTCAATGGGAGACAGGTCTGGACTACAGGCAGGCCAGTCGAGTACCCTCACTCTTTTACTATGAAACCACGCTGTTGTAACACGTGGCTTTGCATTGTTTTGCTGAAATAAGCAGGGGCGTCCATAATAAAATTGTTTTGATGGCAACATATTGCTCCAAAACCTGTATATAACTTTCAGTATTAATGGTGCCTTCCCAGATGTGTAAGTCACTCATGCCTTAGGCACTAATACACCCCCATTCCATCATAAATCATAAATGCTGGGTTTTGAATTTTGTGCCTGGAACAGCCCGGATGGTTATGTTCCTCTTCCTTCCGGAGGACACGACGTTCACAGTTTTCCAAAAAAAAATTGAAAAGTGGACTCGTCAGACCATAGAACATTTTTCCACTTTGCATCAGTTCATCTTAGATGAGCTTGGGCCCAGCGAAGCCAGCAGCATTTCTGGGTGTTGTTGATAAATGGTTTTTAGCTTTGCATAAGAGTTTCAACTCTAGCAGTGACCAACTGTAGTTACTGACTGTGGTTTTCTGAAGTGTTCCTGAGACCATGTGATGATTTCCTTTACACACTGATGTCGCTTTCTGATGCAGTACCGCCTGAGGGATCCACGGTCACGGGCTTAGCCGCTTACATTCAGTGATTTCTCCAGATTCTCTGAAACCTTTGATATTACATGTGATATATAGTGAAAGCCCTAAATTCCTAGCAATTGCTCGTTCAAAAATGTTCTTCTTAAACTGTTGGACAATTTGCTCACACATTTGTTCACAAAGTGGTGACCCTCGCCCCATCCTTGTTTGTGAACGACTGAGCATTTCATGGAGCTGCTTTTATACCCAATCATGGCACCCACCTGGTCAGCTGTGGGATGTTCGAAATAAGCGTTGGATGAGCATTCCTCAACTTTCTTAGTCTATCTTGCCACTTGTGCCAGCTTTTTTGAAACACTAAGCAAGAATACAAACTACAAATGACCTAATATTTTCAAAACATTTAGTTGTCCAGTTGGAACATTATTATCTAGTCTTTACAGTCTATTCAATTGAATATCAGTTTATAAGTATTTGCAAATCATTGTATTCTGTTTTTATTTATGATTTATACAAAGTGCCAACTTCACTGGTTCTGGGGTTTTATGTTCATTTTTAGGGTTTTTTGTTATGTGCAGAGAAGGGAAGGAGGCGACAACCAAGGCAGAACTGCGGTTCACAAGGTTTTTTTTTTTAAACCTTTGATGATTACGTGGCGTGTGTATGCTACTAAGTGAATGGGTGTGGACTGTGTGTATAATTAATTGTGCAAATGTTACCAGGGGTTGTTGTCTGTGTGTGTTGGATGCATCCTTCGTCGAATCTTTCATTCATTAATTTCATACTTTCATTCTCAAAATATTCTTACTTATCTCATCATATGAACTATGACTTACTTCACCAATTATTATTTACTTATTTATTTTTATTGTGATTACTTATGGAGTAGACTGTGAATAAATTGAGAACAGGAAGTGAACAAAAGTTTTAGCAACTGTTATGTAAAAAAAAAAAGGGGTACATTTAAATAAGCTCTGCTTCTTCTTACTCCTTTTCGAACATGTTTAAAAGAGAAACTGGAAATTGTGATTGACCATGTTGTATGCTTGCATGTTCGAAATGAACTCCAACTTAAACTTAAAACTCAATCAAGGGGGGGGAAGGCGAAGAGGGAGTCCGTGAACAGGCAAGGAGTCGAGGGTAGGGACGAGGCAGCCTAGTATGTGTCCGAGCAGGGGGTCGAAGATCGAGGAAGGCACTTAGGAATATGGATAGATGTTGAGAAGCAAAACCCGATCACGGAAGACAGGAAAATCATCGACATTCTGGCAAAGGTTCCTCAGGTCCGCTGGTCTTTATTCCGCTCCCTCTCATCTCTCCCAAGTGTGCTGATTAGCGATTACCTGCAGGCTTGTTGCTGCGTGGGCGTGCTGCGCTCAGCGGTCAGCTGGGGGGTGTCTCAGCGCACTGCCAGCGGAGGTGCCAGTAGCTCCAGCCGCCGAGGAAATGTGGGTTTGACTCCAACCACGCCATGTTAGTTTTAACATGAAAATGGCACCGATTCAGTGGAATGACCCTTAATATTGGATAGCATAAACGACTGAATTGTTTTTGTATAAATATTAAGGTTTGCTTTCACTTTTTTTTTTGCAAATATATAAATTTATAATGGCAGAATTTTGTCAGTTTATTAGGCAAATACTAATAGGCTCCAATAAAGTAATTTTAATTATCCATCCATCCCTTTTCAACCCCTTGTCCCTTTCAGTTGTTTTTATATTGATTGTTCTTCTGTTTTTAGGTTACGCTGTAATAAGTTACTGTATATAGATATTATTTTTGGATGTTTTGTGACTCAAACGAAGAGACTCCTGATACACGCACAATTCAAATCACCCAGTCGGGCAACATTAACAATCCGACAAATTCAGGCTCGTCTTTTATGCTGCTTCATCTCGACGAAGTGTACTTAATGTGCTGATCCATTAGCGAGACCCCCATCCCAGGATCTCATTAGCATATTTAGGATGGCATCTTCAGCCTTGTGCATTATGTATAGGCCCACATCTCAGTGATATGCACCCTCTGGGTTCATCCTCTGTATATTCTTTGTATTTTTAATGTCTTTCCCCCAAGAATCTCATTTTCTCGCCAGGACTCATTTAGGGTGCACGATCACATCGCACATTCCAACACGGCCATAACAGCGGCTCAGTAAATTGGTGCTGTGGCTCCTGGGTTTCCAAATTTGATGGCTGGTGTTGGAGCCTTTCAGCATCGAGGTGTTGTTAAATTCTTGGATTTTTTTTTTGAAATGTTTCTAACATTTAAACATGCTATATTGTGTCTATTGAAGAGTTTAAGCCAGAGAATTCCGACTTCCGTCATTATTAAAGCCACTTTGACAAAAACAAAAGGAGAGGTGAGCTATTTGTATTATTTATATACCTTCGAACATTTAATTTGTACAATTTTCTTAAAGAGCATCTCCACTCAAACTGTGCTGTAATTGTTTTATGATACTTTAGAAGGGCTTTTTCTTCATTTCGGAATGTTTTGGCCTTATTTCAAAATGGAATATTTTCATGTGTCCTCAAAATTCTACAGACAATACCCCATAATGACTATGTCAATTTTTTGTTTTTTTGCAAATGTATTGATAAAATAAAAAAAATCCCGAGTATTCACAGCCTTTGCTCAATACTTTGTTGATGATGCACCTTTGTCAGCAATTACAGCCTCAAGTCTTTTTGAATACCTATCCTTTGACAGTTTTGCCCATCGTTCTATGCCCGTTCCTCTCCACAGCCCTCCTCAAGCTCCATCAGTTTGGATGGGAAGCATTGGTTTATATCCAGCATGTCCCTGTACATTGCTGCATTCATCTTTCCCTCTATCCTGACTACTCTTGCAGTTCCTTCCGCTGAAAACCATCCCCATACCATGATGCTGCCACCAGCATGCTTCACTGTAAGGATGGTATTGGCCTGGTTTTCCTGCAAACAATCCTCCGGAGAATTATGTTTCCAATGGTCTGAGAGTCTTACAGGTGCATAGTGGCAAACATTTTACAAAGAAATGGCTTCGGTCTGGCCACGCTACCATACAGACCTTGAATGCCTACTGAAACCCACTACTACCGACCACGCAGTCTGATAGTTTATACCTCAATGATGAAATATTAACATTGCAACACATGCCAATACGGTCTTTTTAGTTTACTAAATTTCAATTTTAAATTTCCCACAAAGTGTCCTGTTGAAAACGTCGCGGTATGATGACGCGTGCGTTTGACGTCTCGGGTTGTAGCGCACATTTTTTTCCAGCCCGATCCAAGTTATAAGTAGTCTGCTTTAATCACATAATTACACAGTATTCTGGACATCTGTGTTGCTGAATCTTTTGCAATTTGGAAAATTAAATCATCATCTCCATAGAGCTTTACAACAGATGGAAGCATGTACACAGCTGCATTGACTCTGGACTTGATGAAACACAGTGGACCAAAACCAGCAGCTGACATGGCTCCCCAAACCATTGCTGACTGAGGGAACTTCCGTTGTCTAGAGTTCAGGAGTGGCTTGACCATGGGAATACGGCTATTGAAGCTGTATCTGTTGAAAAGCTCTATGGAGATGATGATTTCATTTTCCAGCACGATCTGGCACCTGTCCACAGTGCCAAAACCAGCAGTAACTGGTGTACCGACCATGGCATTACTGTCCTCCATTGGCCTGCCAACTCCCCTGACCTGAACCTCATAGAGAATGTGTGGGTTATTGTGAAGAAGAAGCCGAAAGACACCAGGCCCAATAATGCAAATGAGCTAAAGGCCGCTATTGAAGCATCCTGGGCATCCATAACACCTCAGCAATGCCACAGGCCGATTACCTCCACGCCACGACGTATTGATGCAGTAATCCGTGCAAAAGGATTCCCAACCAAGTACCGAGTGCATTAATTGACATTTTCAAATGTTTGATTTTGTTTTGCTGTTATACATCTTTTTTTTTTACTTGGTCTGAGGAAATAGTTTTTTGGGATAGGATTTTTGAGTTTTCTTAAGCTGTATGCCATAATCAGCAATATTAAAATAATATAAGGCTTGCAATATATCAGTTGATGTGTAATGAATCCAGAATGTATGACATTTTCATGTTTTTAGTTGCATTACAGAAAATAAAGGACTTTATCACAATATTCTAATTTTCTGAGACAGTCCTGTACATTAGAACCACAGGGGTCTCAAACAAGACCCAGGTCCAAAAACATTGACATTGTTTTATTATTGCAAAAATGTGACAGTAGCTGTATTTGTAGTCAACATTGCAAAGCATCATCTACCTAGCGACACCAACAACTAGAACATCACTTTGTGAGTGCAGACCTAAATAAAAGTCCTGAATCCAGGCTTCAAACCCAAAATATAATAGTTTGTTCTTTATCCAATTTACTAAAAGTTGAATCGAGATCCGCCTGTATTTTTTTGAGATACCTACAGAGAAAATTAATTTTTTGTCTCTATGGGTGGAGGTGAGGCCACAAGCATATGCAAACGTTGGAACTCATCACGTAAACGTAAAGTAACATCAAATAAATTATCCAATTCAGCTTCGATATATAATGACTTGTTCCTCATCCAATTTTTAGTATTTACTGAAAGTTCGATGACATTTTTTGACCAATTTATACTGTAGCGGAATCATCCACTGTCTTCATCTTTACAGGACTGCTAAACATAAGGCAACATAATCCAAACGATCTGGATCAGGCCTAAAATCGACACAAACTGACTCACTAACTGACAAAATAAAAAGCGGCGCTGATGACATAATGTCATGGCTGAAGGAACAGCATGAGCGAGATGCGTTCACAAAACCCCGGAAATCTGAGCATCAACTTTGCAACACAAGGAAATCAGGGTTTTTTTTGCATATTTTTTAACGGCGTTGATCATGTTGTAATTAGTTGTAAATGGGTTATACTTGTTTAGCATTTTTCTACCTTTTTTTTTTAACTGAACTCAAAGCGCTTTGACACTATTTCCACATTCACCCATGATTGTCACACACACTCGGTGTCAAGTGAAGTATATTTATATAGCGCTTTTCTCTAGTGACTCAAAGCGCTTTACATAGTGAAACCCAATATCTAAGTTAAATTTGTTTTAAACCAGTGTGGGTGGCACTGGGAGCAGGTGGGTAAAGTGTCTTGCCCAAGGACACAACGGCAGTGACTAGGATGGTAGAAGCGGGAATCGAACCTGCAACCCTCAAGTTGCTGGCACGGCCACTCTACCAACCGAGCTATGATGCCCCATGGCAAAATTATTCTCTACATTTGACTTATCACCCTTTATCACCCCCTGGGAGGCGAGGGGAGCAGTGAGCAGCAGCGGTGGCCACGCCTGCGAATAATTGTTGGTGATTTAACCCCCAATTCCAACCCCTTGATGCCGAGTGCCAAGCAGGGATGTAACGGGTCCCATTTTCATAGTCTTTGGTATGACTCGGCCCGGGTTTGAACTCACTGAAATCTCAGGGTGGACACTAACCACTAGGCCTCTTTCTCATAGATTCCAGAATCATTATTAAAGTTAAAAAGAGTCGAGACGCAAAGAAAAATTCTCGACCTCAAATTGGAAAAGTGTCCAATTTTAGAATATGTTCCTGCAATGGTTGCATTTAGTTGTTTGCCAGGGGACAAGAAGGGCACGTGGTCACTGTGAACTACATCAGCAGATATTTGAGATGAGATTTCAAGACAATATTGCATTGAAAAAGGAGGCATGAGTGACGTGGCTAATATGTGCCCGTGTAACATTTTCTATCTTTCACTCCGCCACATCTGCTGCACCGAGTGATGGGTTAATGAGGGCCACACATGCCTTGTCCTATTTCCTGCTATCATCTCACTCAAGACGTTTTGACAGCAGGCAATTAGGGGCGAACAAACACGGCGAGCGAAGGCTCGGTGTGGATCTGTTTCGAGAGTCCCGAAGTGCGTCACCACGAAGGATGTGATTGGCACGCACCCTGGAATTAAACTTGGACCTCTCACTCACACACACACACAGTCATACACACATCCTGACCTACAGATTTTACAGGGGCGGTACAGCTCGGTGCCAGCAACTTGAAGGTTCCACGTTCGATCCCCGCTGCCGCCATCCTAGTCACTGCCGCTGTGTCCTTGAGCAAAACACTTTACGCACCTGCTCTCAGTGCCACCCACACTGGTTTTAATGGAACTTGGATATTGGGTTTCACTATGTACAGCGTTTTGAGTCACTAGAGAAAAAGCGCTATATAAATCACTTCACTTTACTGATGATTCAAGTCAATACAAGTGTTTTTTATGGCTATTGGACCTTGCTTTTAGGAGCACCTGCAACAATGCATCCCTTACATAGATAACTTTAAAGAGACTTTTCATTGTATGTTTGTACCAGGTCTCGTTGCAGGATCTCGGTGACTGGGAATAATCAAGCTGGGCTAGCAGACTTTTACAGACTTTTAATTTTCTCTATACTCTGTCGAGTCTCTGTTTCACTCTCCGTCCCTCTCAGTCTTTCTGGGCTCCCCTTCCCTTTTCCGGACTCCTCACGCTGCTTGAAATAAAGAGTGATTAGACAACCTGTCCCAGCTGGGTAATCCACTCACCTGCAGCTGCTTCGTAGCCGGCGTCCGCACATGCTCCGCCCACAGGCGACGCATGGGCCACGCCCCCTCCACAATGTCATTCAGGGTCGTAACTACAAACTTTGTAGGATTTGAGAAAAATCGGTGGTCCGAGAAGAGCTTCGAAAGGCTGAAATCATGGGTATCCCAGCAGCACACTGCAAAAAGTCAGTGTTCAAAAACAAGAAAAAAAAATACAAAAATTAGGGGTAATTTATTAGAAATAAGCAAAATTATCTGCCAATAGAACAAGAAAATTCGGCTTGTCAAGACTTTCCAAAACAAGTAAAATTAGCTAACTTCAATGAACCCAAAAATACCTTAAAATAAGTATATTCTCACTAATAAGTGCATTTTTCTTGGTAGAAAAAAAGAGACCTTTTTGCTCAATATGTTGAAAAATATTCTTAAAGTAAGTAAATGCTAGTGCCATTAACTTGACATAATGATTTGCGCTCGGCACCATGATCTTTTTTTCATGCTTGAAGTAAGAAATGATTACTTTAAAAAAGTAGTTTTATGCTTTTGAGTGTTAATGACACAGCTTTGCAACAGCTGACATTCTAGTTTCAAGCATCCATCCATCCATTTTCTACCGCTTATCCCCTTTTGGGTCGAGGGGGGCGCTGGCGCCTATCTGAGCTACAATCGGGCGGAAGGCGGGGTAAGCCATGGACAAGTCGCCACCTCATCGCAGGGCCTAGTTTCAAGTATGTTTTACTCAACATAAATCTCAGCAACAAGTTGTAATATCGTACTGAGATCATTTAGGACCAAAACCCTTAAAACAAGTAAAACACTAACATAAAATCTACTTAGTGAGAAGAATTATATTATCAGACAGAAAATAAGCAAATATCACCCTTATTTGAGACATTTCATCGTACTTAGATTTCTGTTTTTGCAATGTAAATCGATATTTTTTACTTTCATTAACGCAATGAAGTTCCAGAATAGCAAAAGCTTTCATTGAGGTAGAATTATTAAATAACTGTTACATAATCTTAACATTTTAGACAATCCATTTTTTTATTACCGTATTTTCCCGACCATAGGTTGCGCCGGATTATAAGGCGCACTGCCGATGAATGGTCTATTTTCTATCTTTTTTCATCTATAAGGCACACCTGATTATAGGGCTCATTAAAGGAGTCATATTTTTCTAAATGGAAAACACTTCCTTGTGGTCTACATAACATGTAATGGTGGTTATTTGGTCAAAATTTTGCATGGATAATGTTTTACAGATCATCTTCAAGCCGCTTTCTGACAGTCGCTTACGAATGCGCCGTTTTGTGGGCGCTCTTATTTACGTGGCTCACCTTTGGCAGCGTCTTCTCCCCGTCATCTTTGTTGTAGCGGTGTAGCGTGCAAGGACGGGAGTGGAAGAAGTGTCAAAAGATGGAGCTAACTGTTATAAAGACATTCAGACTTTACTTAAATCAATAACGGAGCAGCATCTCCTCATCCGGAAACAACCACACCAGAAATGTGTCCTGTAATAAAACGTCTGACCAGAACTCTAATAACTAAAGTTCCTTGGGTGAATAATGTAAACTCACTACACCGGTATGTTTTAGCGCTTTCATGGCGAGTTTACTGACAGATATAAGAAATAACTTTACACTGCTTCATATTAGAAATGGCAGCAGCGGAGGATGAATGTCCCATAACAAGAAAATAGAGGAAAACGAAGAAGCTTATCGACTACGGCTATGACACAGACTCCAAAGGCAGATGAGCGCAATTTTTCAGAATATATGCAGATCCCAAATACAAATCAGCAGTTACCAAAAGGTGAGAAAAGTTGCTTTTGCATAATATTGTGAAACAAAACGGCAGATAATGTCTTACTTTATTCACACACCATAATCATACTTGTATGTTTAATGCGCTGACAATCCATCCAGTGGTGCGGTTTCACCAAAACATTTATTTGCACCGAAACCCTTCAACAGTGTACAAAACGGTCTATTTTTTGGCACATTTAACATTCAATAAACCCGCTCCAGCAATTAAAACATATCTAACGCTGTACTGTAAAACTTAAAATAGTTGTATAAAACAAATGAAACATAAAAAAATTGAGCAAAAAAATATTTCAACTCACAATTTGTGGCCCCCGTTCGACGCCGTATAAACCAGTGATACCGCTTGTAGTCGGTTGATCCGTGTGAAAGTGGCGGGAAACCATTTCACCGAAGGGGCTAGTTTCTCTTATAAATCTATCCATCCATCCATCCATCTTCTTCCGCTTATCGGAGGTCGGGTCGCGGGGGCAGCAGCCTAAGCAGGGAAGCCCAGACTTTCCTCTCCCCAGCCACTTCATCTAGCTCTTCCCGGGGGATCTCAAGGCGTTCCCAGGCCAGCCGGGAGACATAGTCTTCCCAACGTGTCCTGACGCCGCACCGATCCACCTGTCGATCTCACCATCCACTCTTCTCTCACTCCTGAACAAGACTCTGAGAGCAAGACTGTTCTCCTTCTATGAGTATCGGTGAATTTTCTGTGGCTTTCTATGGCTCGTATGGCTCCGGTGCTACTTCCTGTTTTTGCAACTTTTGATTGGTTACTCAGTTGGGACTCCCAAGTTAGTATCCAATCACAGCCTGAGGCCAGCTAGAAGGCTTTACTGACAACAACTCGTGATCTGATTGGCTACGGCAATTGTCTATCAACCGTGTGTGTCCGTTTACTTAAAGTGCAGAGTGAAACCACATTGCTGATTCTGAAGGCCCCGGGCAGATTTTGTACAGCATGGCAACATAAGCTAGCTCAATTCTGATTGGGTACAAACTCTAACCTAAAAACAACACTGGAAGGAGCATAATATGACATGAAGAGAATATGAATACTTTTAGATATTTACGGACAGTAAATTAAAAATATATTTAATCATGTTCATGATTTCTGGTTTTTAGGCCAGCAGAGAAGGCCTTGCTGGACCAGACAGCACACCACTGGTGTTTACAAATCTGGGGTTTTGTGAATGCATCTCGCTAATTACCCCCTTTCGTGTTATTATTCCTGCTATTAATATTATAGTCTGTATAATGGTGTAAGACAGTGTTTATTAATGCTGGAGCCTGTCAAAAAGATACGGTTTCATTACAAAAACAGTATTCAGTTGCCCTATACTTTTCCAACATTTGTGGCAGTAATGAGAATATTGTCAGGTTTAGTTTGTGACAAACCCAGAGAAGGCGGCAGGGATCGTGCAGGTAAACATGATTTAACACTAAAACAAGAACAAACAGAGTAAAAACAAATGGCGCGCACAAGGCGGAGAACAAACTTGGCTATGAACAAAAACTAACACAAAGGCTAACTGTGGACTAGAAACCAAAACACTTACTCTGACACGTAGGACCTATGACATGAGCAGAGTGAATTGAAGTAGACACAGCTCCAACGATAAGTAATAATGACATTGACAGGTAGTGGTGACAATTAGCCAACACTGACTGGAGGGGAAGGCAGCTTTAAATAGTAACTGGCTGATTGACACCAGGTGTGGCCAGGTGCCAATCACCCACAGCTGGGGAGACACAGCACTCAGAGAGACAAACAGGAAACGGAAAAAATAAGAGCGCTGACAGGAAACAAAGACAAAAGCAGAGGAAAAACTAAAACATGGCCCAACTGTCAGGGACAAGCCTGACAAATATCAAACAGAAGATGTCCGGAGTTTAAATCATAGAGAAGTTTCTTCAGCACAGAAATTATGACTAAAGTGGTGAATCTGTATTTTCATTTGCACTTCAATTTTGTTGACGGTTTATTTAAGAAACATATTCAATTTATTTATTTTGACGTAATTGAATGTCAATGTATTTTTGTCAGTTTTTCACGAGTCCCCTTCTTATGTGGTTTATGCAAAACCTTTTCAACCCACATTCAATTGAATGCACTACAAAGACATTTTATTTGATGTTCAAACTCATAAACTTTATTATTATTTTTTTTTGCAAATAATAATTAACTTAGAATTTCATGGCTGCAACACGTGCCAAAGTAATTGGGAAAGGGCGTGTTCCTCAACTGTATCACTATTTATTGCCACCTTTCCCAACTTCTTTGTCACATGTTGCTGGCATCAAATTCCTAAGTGAATGATTATTTGCAAAAAAAGAAAATGTTTATCAGTTTGAACATCAAATATGTTGTCTTTGTAGCATATTCAACTGAATATGGGTTGAAAATGATTTGCAAATCATTGTATTCCGTTTATATTTACATCTAACACAATTTCCCAACTCATAAGGAAATGGGGTTTGTGTGTGAAATTCCTAATATTCTCTGTGACTAACACATGGTTTTATATCATACATGATTGAATAAGATTAGAATCAAGAGGCTCCCCTCTGTAGAGGAAAAGTTAGGCCTCGAGGTCAAAAAGGGTGTGTTTTGGCGTATATTTGGTAGAGCCGATTTCGGCGTACGGGGTGATTATTATAGTCCGTCGGCGTCTGCCTCTCCATTTTTCTGAGTGATTGAGCGATAAGGCAGTCACAAGCTGTGCAGGCGAGTCATACATCAAGCAAACACAAGCCACCTCCGCTCGCCCGCCTCCCCAAGGTGATATTGACTCAGGCTTGATAAAGGAAAGCGGGAGAGTGAAATGTCCCAACCCAGCATGCTAACGTCACACTTTAATTAATTGAAGGTCTGTAGGGGCTGTAACTGTACCCCTAAAAAAACTACTGTTAGGCTAATGCCGGTGACACGTGCACGTGTTAGTATGTCAATTTTGTCACAACTGGAGGACAAAACACAAATACCGTATTTCCTTGAATTGCCGCCGGGGCGCTAATTAATTTAAAACCTCTTCTCACTCCTGCGCTTACCAAAGGCATGCGGTAAAAGTAAGCATGCGCTAATTATTTTAAAACCTCTTCTCACTCCGGCACTTACCAAAGGCATGCAGTAAACATTTGATTGTGATGTATCCTACTGAATAGCTTTTAATCTTCTTCCTTTTATGCGATTTCAAATTAGCGGTATTGAAATCAACCTCCTCCATTTTGAAAATGATGCCTGGGGAAGTGTCACTCGTGACGTCACGAGTTTGACCAGGCGGTAATTCAAGGCAGGCGAATACTTAATGTCCTGCGGCAATTCAAGGAAATACGGTATGTTGTGTTCTTTTTTTTTTTTATTTTAAAGTACAGTGGAACCCATCCATCCATCCATCCATCTTCTTCCCCTTATCCGAGGTCGGGTCGCGGGGGTAACAGCCTAAGCAGGGAAGCCCAGACTTCCCTCTCCCCAGCCACTTCGTCTAGCTCTTCCCGGGGGATCCCGAGGCGTTCCCAGGCCAGCCGGGAGACATAGTCTTCCCAAATAGTCCTGGGTCTTCCCCGTGGGCTCCTACCCCTCGGGAGGTGTTCGCGTGGCATCCTGACCAGATGCCTGAACCACCTCATCTGGCTCCTCTCGATGTGAAGGAGTAGCGGCTTTACTTTGAGTTCCTCCTGGATGACAGAGCTTCTCACCCTGTCTCTAAGGGAGAGCCCCGTCACACGGCGGAGGAAACTCATTTCAGCCGCTTGTACCCGTGATCTTATCCTTTCGGTCATGACCCAAAGCTCATGACCATAGGTGTGGATGGGAACGTAGATCGACCGGTAAATTGAGAGCTTTGCCTTCCGGCTCAGCTCCTTCTTCACCACAACGGATCAGTACAACGTCCGCATTACTGAAGATGCCGCACCGATCCGCCTGTCAATCTCACGATCCCCTCTTCCCTCACTCGTGAACAAGACTCCTAGGTACTTGAACTCCTCTACTTGGGGCAGGGTCTCCTCCCCAACCCGGAGATGGCACTCCACCCTTTTCCGGGAGAGAACCATGGACTCGGATTTGGAGGTGCTGATTCTCATTCCGGCCGCTTCACACCGATCCATATGAAGCCATCAGGACCACATCATCTGCAAAAAAGCAGAGACCTAATCCCGCGGCCACCAAACCGGAACCCCTCAACGCCTTGACTGCGCCTAGAAATTCTGTCCACAAAAGTTATGAACAGAATCGGTGACAAAGCCTGCCCTCTGTCATACCGTGGAACCTCTATTTACAAATGTAGTTGGTTCTTGAACAGGGTTCATTATTAGAAAAAATCAATTGTGTTAGTTTCCTGTTATTATTAGACCACAGGTGTCAAATTCAAGGCCCACAGGCCACACCTCACCAGTAGGGATGGGTGATAGGGACTATCACAATAACCTGCCATTTATGGTGAAAACGATAAAAGTAAAGATAGAAAGAAAACATCCAGGGAACTGCACCTTTTTGACTGAGTCTGTCAGTGCATAGTCTTCAGAGCCCTCAAAAGACTACTCTAAAATAACACGAAGACTACTTAACTACATCAATTACAATTATACTGCTAAGCTGTAGTACTGTGCTTTGCTTACCATACGGTATGGATGTGGAGTGGCGTGGTTCACTTGGTAGAGTGGTCGTCCCAGTAACTTGAGGGTTCCAGGTTCGATTCCCGTCGCCGATATTCATAGTCACTGCCGTTATCCTTAGGCAGGATACTTTAACCACCTGCTCCCAGTGCCACCCACACTGGTTTAAATGTAAATTATCATAATGGGTTTTAATATGTTAGTGCATGCGCTTCAAAATACAAAGGTCCTGAGTAGTCCTGAGTTCAATCCCGGGCTCGGGATCTTTCTATGTAGAGTTTGCATGTTCTTCCCGTGAATGCGTGGGTTCACTCCGGGTACTCGGGCTTCCTCCCACCTCTAAAGACATGCACCTGGGGATAGGTTGATTGGAAACATTAAATTGGCCCTAGTGTGAATGTTGTCTTTATATCTGTGTTGGCCCTTTGATGAGGTAGCGACTTGTCCAGGGTGTACGCCGCCTTCCGCCCGAATGCAGCGGAAATAGACTCCAGCACCCGCCGCTAACTCAAAAGGGACGAGCGGTAGAAAATGGATGAATGGACTATGTAAAGCGCTTTGAGTCACGAGAGAAAAGCGCTATATAAATCAGTCAGAAAGTGTTACTATGGACTAACACAAACTAAAAATATAATTTTTCCACACAGTAGCTCAGTAAAAAGGATGGAAAGGCTAAGGATGGAAAGGGTAATGCACTCAAGGGCACATAAAGAGGGCAAAAACAGGTATAAAGTAGACTAAAAATGTACCATAGTAGCAATATAAAATATAACATGTAATATTTACATACTACATATACAGTATATAACATACTGTTTTATCCATCCATCCATCCATCCATTTTCTACCGCTTGTCCCTTTTTATATTATTATATAATATATCAAATATATGACAACGGTCCCCAAACTCCGGGTACGGCACGCCAGCGTCCAAAATCCAGCCCGCGGGAAGTCCCAAGTTAAAAAAAAAAAAATGTTTTATTTTATTTTTCATTTACATTTTTTTAAGTCTGTCCTTTCTAATCCATTTTACTGTTACCTGTTGTGCCTCCTAGCCGCTCAGTCATATATATATATATATATATATATATATATATATATATATATATATATATATATGTATCCATCTTCTTCCGCTTATCAGAGGTTGGGTCGCGGGGGCAGCAGCCTAAGCAGGGAAGCCCAGACTTCCCTCTCCCCAGCCACCTCGTCTAGCTCTTCCCGGGGGATCCCGAGGCGTTCCCAGGCCAGCCGAGAGACATAGTCTTCCCAACGTGTCCTGGGTCTTCCCCGTGGCCTCCTACCGGTTGGACGTGCCCATAACACCTCCCTCGGGAGGAATTCGGGGGTCATCCTGACCAGATGCCCGAACCACCTCATCTGGCTCCTCTTGATGTGAAGGAGCAGCGGCTTTACTTTGAGTTCCTCCCGGATGACAGAGCTTCTCACCCTATCTCTAAGTGAGATCCCCACCACCCAGCGGATGAGACTCATTTCGGCCGCTTGTACCCGTGATCTTATCCTTTCGGTCATGACCCAAAGCTCATGACCATAGGTGAGGATGGGAACGTAGATCGACCGGTAAATTGAGAGCTTTGCCTCCTGGCTCAGCTCCTTCTTCACCACAACGGATCGGTACAACAGTTTTATTACTGAAGACGCCGCACCGATCCGCCTGTCGATCTCACGATCCACTCTTCCCTCACTCGTGAACAAGACTCCTAGGTTCTTGAACTCCTCCACTTGGGGCAGGGTTTCCTCCCCAACCCGGAGTTGACACTCCACCCTTTTCCGGGAGAGAACCATGGACTCAGATTTGGAGATGCTGAATCTCATTCCGCTCGCTTCACACTCAGCTGCACTGCGAATGGTGTAAAGCGAACGGAATGAGAATATATATATATATATATATATATATATATATATATATATATAACACACACACGCAGCCTGGCTGTCGGCCAAATTGTTCTGACCCAATGCGGCCCCGAGTCAAAAAGTTTGGGGACCCCTGGTGTAAATTCTCTAGCCCTCCGGTCACATAATGGCGAATAATGATGATAGAATGATGCTTATCATAGGCGTCATCATAATTTAGTAATATAGGCAGTTACAAAATAAATAATTGACAAATGAGCAGAAACAGGACAAAACAATGTTTTAGGAACTCCCATCAATCAATGTTCCACCGCTGATCATCAACACGCTCTTTGGAGCAGACTATGAAGCAAATATCCCATAACTGCAGGAAACATCGTCTTTCATAATCTTCTCCGCGGTTCAAAAATGTTGACTTTGATTGCACAGCATCTTGACATTGCCACACATATGCCAGTAGTGGATGCCACCTGTGCAACAACTACAGTTGTGAAATTTCCTCTCTCCTAAATATTCCAAAGTCAACTTTATTATAAGAAAAGTGAATAGTTTGGGAACAACAGCAACTCAGCCAAAAAGTGGTAGGCCTCTTAAAATGACAGAGAGGTTTCGGCGGATCCTAAAGCGCAAACTGCAAAGACTTTCTACACAGTCAGTTGCTATAGAGCTCCAAACTTCATGTGACCTTCCAATTAGCCCACGTACAACACGCAGAGAGCTTCACAGAACGGGTCTCCATGGCCGAGCAGCTGCATCAAGCCATACATCACCAAGTCCAATACAAAGCGTCGGATGCGGTGGTGTAAAGCACGTTGCCGCTGGACTCTAGAGCAGTGGAGACGCCTTCTCTGGACTGAAGAATCACGCTTTTCCATCTGGCAATCTGATGGACCTGTCTGGGATTGGAGGTTGCCAGGAGAACGCTACATTTAAGACTGTGAAATTTGGTGGAGGAGGAATTATGGTGTGGGGTTGTTTTTCAGGAGTTGGGCTTGGCCCCTTAGTTCCAGTGAAAGGAACGTTCAGTATACCAAAACATCTTGGACAATTCCATGGGATGGCACTTCAAGTTCATACTGTATGTGAGTAAAGACAGGTGGCCAAATACTTTTGGCAATATAGTGTATCTTCACTATTTTATTTAAGGACACAATTGTTCTTCGATTTCCACAAGAAACAAACGTTTAAAGGCCTACTGAAATGAGATTTTTTATTTAAACGGGGTTAGCAGGACCATTCTACGTGTCATACTTGATCATTTCGCGATATTGCCATATTTTTGCTGAAAGGATTTAGTAGATAAGATCGACGATAAAGTTTGCAACGTTAGGTCGCCAATAAAAAAGACGATGTGTGCGTGACGTCACGGGTTGTAGGGCTCCTCACATTGTATATAATCATAGCCACCAGCAGCAAGTGCAATTCGGACTGAGAAAGCGACGAGTTCCCCATTAATTTGAGCGAGGATGAAAGATTTGTGGATGAGGAAAGTTAGAGTGAAGCGCTTAAAAAAAAAAAAAAAAAAGGCGACGGCTCCAGGCGACGGCAGTGTGAGCGATTCAGATGTTATTAGACACATTTACTAGGATAGTTCTGGAAAATCCCTTATCTGTTTATTGTGTTAATAGTGTTTTAGTGAGATTATAAAGTCATATCTGAAAGTCGGAGGGCTGCGGTGAACGCCAGTGTCTCTGAGAGAAGCCAATGGAGTAGCCAAAATCACAGCTGCCTTTTTGACAGGAGGACGTAGCATAATCCACTCAAATCTCCGGTAAGAGACGACTTAATATCACAATTTTCCCAGCCAAAAACTTTCTGGTTGACGTAGGGTAACATGTTCGCTTGACCGCTCTGTGTTAAAGCTTCACAACAAAGAAACACCGTCTGTGTTTCGGAGCTAAAGGCAGCTGCAATCCACCGCTTTCCACCAACAGAATTATTCTTTATAGTCTCCATTATTAATTGAACAAATTTGCAAAAGATTCACTAACACAGATGTCTAAATTACTGTGTAATTATGCGATGAAAAGAGACGGCTTTTAGCTGTAAGTGGTGCTGGGCTAATATGTCCGCTAAAACCCGAGACGTCTCAAACACGCGTCATCATTCCGCGACGTTTTCAACAAGAAACTCCGCGGAAAATTAAAAATTGTAGTTTAGTAAACTAAAAAGGCCGTATTGGCATGTGTTGCAATGCTAATATTTCATCATTGATATTAGGGGTGTGGGAAAAAATCGATTCAAATCGAATCGTTTATGTTGTGCAATTCAGAATGGATTCTAATTTTTTTTAAAACGATTTATTTATTTATTTATTTTTTAATGTTTAATTTTTATTTGTTTTATTTTTTTAATCAATCCAACAAACCACTACACAGCAATAACATGAAAATGCAATCCAATTCCAAAACCAAACCTGACCCAGCAACACTCAGAACTGCAAATAAACAGAGTACTTGAGAGGAGACACAAACACGACACAGAACAAACCAAAAGTATTGAAGCAAAAATTAATATCATCAACAACAGTATCAATATTAGTTATAATTTCAGCATAGCAGTGATTATAAATCCCTAATTGACATTATCATTAGACATTTATGAAAAATAAAAAAAAGTGTCACAGTGGCTTACACTTGCATCACATCTCATGCTTGAAAACACACTTGTGTCCAATGTTTTCACAAAGACAAAACAAGTCATATTTTTGGTTCGTTTAATAGTTAAAACAAATTTACATTATTGCAATCAATCAATCAATCAATCAATCAATGTTTATTTATATAGCCCCAAATCACAAATGTCTCAAAGGACTGCACAAATCATTACGACTACAACATCCTCGGAAGAACCCACAAAAGGCCGAGGAAAACTCACACCCAGTGGGCAGGGAGAATTCACATCCAGTGGGACGCCAGTGACAATGCTGACTATGAGAAACCTTGGAGAGGACCTCAGATGTGGGCAACCCCCCCCCCCCTCTAGGGGACCGAAAGCAATGCATGTCGAGCGGGTTTGACATGATACTTCGAAAGTTCAATCCATAGTGGCTCCAACACAGCCGCGAGAGTTCAGTTCAAGCGGATCCAAGTCAGCAGCGAGAGTCCCGTCCACAGGAGACCATCTCAAGCGGAGGCGGATCAGCAGCGTAGAGATGTACCCAACCGATACACAGGCGAGCGGTCCATCCTGGGTCCCGACGAGCGGTCCATCCTGGGTCTCGACTCTGGACAGCCAGTACTTCATCCATGGTCATCGGACCGGACCCCCTCCACAAGGGAGGGGGGGGACATAGGAGAAAGAAAAGAAGCGGCAGATCAACTGGTCTAAAAAGGAGGTCTATTTAAAGGCTAGAGTATACAGATGAGTTTTAAGGTGAGACTTAAATGCTTCTACTGAGGTAGCATCTCGAACTGTTACCGGTTGATAAAACATTCTAAAAACGTTTTACAAAGATGTACTACTCTGCTAGCATATCCGCAGACTTGGGTAGATCCTGCTGAAATCCTATGTATTGAATGAATACGGAATCCTTTTAAATCGGGAAAAAAAAAATAGTTTTTGAATCTAGAATCGAATCGAATCGAAAAAATCGATATATTATCGAATCGTGACCCCAAGAATCGATTTTGAATCGAATCGTGGGACACCCGAAGATTCTCAGCCCTAATTGATGTATAAACTATCAGACTGCGTGGTCGGTAGTTTTGGGTTTCGGTAGGCCTTTAATGTGTTGTAACATTATTTGTATTAATATAAAGCCAATAATAATTCTATGGTCTACTTGATTTAGAAAAGCATCTCAGTATCAAAATACATTTTGGTACCAGTACCAAAACAAAAGGGATCGGGACAACTCTAATCTGATGTATTAAAGAAAAGCATCTGATTCATCTTGAAAAGTAACCGATAAGTTAAGGTTACTTGAAACATTTTCAATTAAACACACGCACAGCATTGTTTATCAACTCCTCCTGGGACGCGAGGAATTTGACGTCTTGATAATCACCTTTTCCCATCTCACTCCAGTCTTCTCAGATCTGTCAATCTGGAGCGAGAAGTCCTTGGACAGTGTAATCGAAGAGCGGCTGCCTGAGAGTGTTTGACCTTAATTTAAGATTAATATCTTTACTCGGGAGGTCGCGCTGTGAGCACAACCCAAAGCCACGTGTGCGTATCATAAAGGCACGGCGAAGGAAACCCTGCAACTAAGGACAAATTGAACGTCTCCCGTGAATCTTTGCTTCAGGTCCGTCGCCTCGCTGGTTTTGTTGCTATGTCGGTTGCTTACTTTGCGGTAGGATGCAGAAACTACACCTTTTTCAGGGATAGAGGTATGTCCGCAACCAGTTTTTTTTAGATATATACCTTTGATCATCTATGCCCTGCCTCTGACTGAGTTGGGTATATACCTGTACATTGTAGATTATTCACCACAAGGGACAGCTCAGTATGGAAAATATCTTTTGACAATGTTGGGTTTTTTACCACTTTGTACATCTCTCTGCATTCTGTGCTATTTTGAGATTCATCCGAAGGGTGCTGGGGTGGGGTCGTCCGAATCCCACTGCTAAATCCCTGACTGATGTCTGCCATTCCCTTTCGACTCCAGCCTTGCACTCCATGCATGGATGGTCAGGAGTGTGTTTTGTGGAGATCTATGTGTTTGTTTATATCCGTGTGACAAGGTGGAGAGAGAGTGTGTGTGTGTGTGTTCTTGTATCCCTACCCTTCTTGAGACATTAACAAGGAAAAGTACTTTCCATACCTACTCAGTGGCCTAGAGGTTAGGTCATGGGTGTCAAACTCTGGCCCGCGAGCCAAATTTGGCCCGCCGTGTAATTTCATTTGGCCCTTGAGGCAATATCAAATTAACATTAGAGCTGGCCCGCCGCTGTAACACCGCATTCACCACTAATACTCATACTCGTCAATCCTCCCGATTTTCCCGGGAGACTCCCGAAGTTCAGTGCCCCTCCCGAATTTCTCTCGATTTCCACCTGGACAATAATATTGGGGGCGGGCCGTAAAAGCACTGCCTTTGGCGTTCTCTACATGTCGCCACGTCCGCTTTTCCTCCATACAAACAGTGTGCTGGCTCATACACACACACAAGTGTATGCAAGGCATACTTGGTCAACAGCCATACAGGTCACACTGAGGGGTGGCCGTATAAACAACTTTAGCACTGTTACAAATATACGCCACCCAGTGAACCCACAGCAAACAAGAATGACACATTTCGGAAGAACATCCGCACCGTAACACAACATAAGCACAACCGAACAAATACCCAGAACCCCTTGCATCACTAACTATTTTGGGACGCTACAATATACAACCCCGCTACCACCAAACCCCGCCCCAACTCAAACCCGCCGCCGAAAAGAGGCATTCAATTTTTATTTTTATTTTATTTGATATTCCATTGATATTTTTTAATTGTTATTATTTTAAACTCGATTTTGCATGTCACTCTAAAGTTATATAAGCCTTGCTTGGTCAATATTCAATGCAAAACTTGTTTGGGTCCCTATTAAAGGATTCATTTTTTCAACCTCGGCCCACGGCTTCGTTCAGTTTTACATTGTTTGACACCCCTGGATTAGGTTGTGAGTTCAAACCCCCGCCGAGTCATACCAAAGACTATAAAAAAGGAAACCCATTACCTCCCTGCTTGGCACTCAGCATTAAGGGTTGGAATTGGGGGTTAAATCACCTAAAATGATTCACGGGCGCAGCAACGCTGCTGCCCACTGCTCCGCTCGCCCTCCAGGGGGTGATCAAGGGGATCGGTCAAATGCAAAGGACAAAATTTACCACACCTAGTGTGTGTGTGTGACAATCATTGGTACAAACCCCATTTCCAAATGAATTGGGAAATTGTGTTAGATGTGAATATAAACGGAATCCAATGATTTGCAAACCCATATTCAGTTGAATATGCTACAAAGAAAACATAGTTGATGTTCAAACTGATAAACATTTTTTTGCAAATAATCATTAACTTTAGGATCTGATGCCAGCCACATGTGACAGAGAAATTTTGCCTGTGAAAATGTTACCTTTTTCCTGTAAAATTCCAACAATGTTTTTTATACTTGAATAGTTTGTATATAATATTAATGTTGTAAATACAAATATTTATATATCTGGAAAGGGTGGTCCTAAAGAGGTAGGGATTTTTCCGAGGTTTCAAGAAGGTAACAAATACAAGTGTGTGTGTGTGTGTGTGTGTGTGTGGTGGGGGTTAGGGTTGGGTGGCATGAACCGCTATCCCTTAATCCGTGAGATAAGACCGGCGATGACGGCAGGCAGACTCCTGGTCTAGTCCAGGCTAACAGGGACGGCCGGTTATTGGAACAAAGGTAATATTACATCGGTGGATCTGGTTTGAGTCCCACTTTAGGTTACTTCTTAAAATAGGTCAACAACCCAAAAAGTCATGGCAACAGAGCATTATTGTATACAATTTCACTAAATAAAGCAAATCACATCTGATTTTACCCAGATTTTAGGCCATATTGCCCATGCCTAGCGAGCTACAACCAATTCAAGTTGCTTTGTCATACACATTTTTCATACTATTTTGGGGTGTTTTGCTTCTCAATCCTCTCACTGACATTTTTATGTGATGTCATAGCGTTGTGACGACGTTGGAGATCCTCTTAAAAAAACACAAGAACATGTCTTTATTGGAAATGCATTCTTATTCTATAGTGGGATCCCCATGTTGCTACTTTGGCTTATTGTCACTGATACCCTACTGGCAGTGTAATGATTTACCCATAATGCATTGCTAAGAGTTCTGTGTCATCCCAGCACTTGATAATCAGGATGAACGTTCGAACGAAGTCAAAATAAAAGCGTCTAATAGTCCAGTAATGCCATTGGATTGTTATAATGCTCCGAGTCTTGCAGGAAGCAGTTAGCACACAGGACTGTGTAAACAGTTTAATCAAGACCATGTTTGAAGAATTACAGCTGGTGAAGGCACTGTCTGTTCCAATACTTCACTCCCTTAATTACAACCGACATCCATGCTTTCTGCTCTTTTCTCACTGCCCCTAATCCCCCCAGCCTTTGTCTTCCCCATTGCTACCAGTGATGGAAATGCAAAATGTGCTTCACCGGCAACCAGTTGTCGAGGGGAAAAAAAACCCACCATAGGTTCTATTGGTATGTCATGCATATTTGAGGAACTGTAGATTCCATTTGCACTAACAAGAGCAAACATGGGTTCAGTACATCTAACATGTCTGAGGGAGAACTATGGTACAGGTCCGCCTAAGCTATGCTGACCCTTGACAAATACTACACGGATTAAACGGTATTAAAACCATCATATAATACAATCATAAGTTGTCCCTGGAGAGAAAATCCCTCTGCGTATTTCATTTAGACAGCAATAAATATAGAAGCGACTGAGTGATTAAAATAGGTGAATGTCAGCGAGTCACTGGCACAGAACCCAGCCAGCATGCAGTATCATTACCTCAAAGGGCCCATGACTTGGTTGTGTGTGTGGACATGTGTACTTGTGTTAGCAGGATTACATTAAAAAATAAAAAAAAAGTAACACATTTTACATCATTTTGCCATCTGGACAAAGAATTGACATTTCGGTCCATAATATTTCTTTACTTGTCGTTGGATACCTGATTGAAACGTGTATTATTGCCACCTACAGGGCCACTGGAAAATGATTTAGATAAGGCAGGGGTGTCTCTAAGGCAGGGGTGTCAAACTCAAATACAGAGTGGGCCAAAATTTAAAACTGAACGAAGCTGCGGGCCGAAGTTAGAAAAAATAATCCTTTGATAGGGACCCAAACAAGTTTTGCATTGAATATTGACCAAGCAAGGCTTATATAACTTTATAGGGACATGCAAAATCGAGTTTAAAATAATAATAATTTAAAAAATTCAATGGCATAACAGATAAAATAAAAATACAAATTGAATGCCTCTTTTCGGCGGCGGGTTTGAGTTGGGGCGGGGTTTGGTGGTAGCGGGGGTGTATATTGTAGCGTCCCAAAATAGTTAGTGATGCAAGGGGTTCTGGGTATTTGTTCGGTTGTGTTTATGTTGTGTTAGGGTGCGGATGTTCTCCCGAAATGTGTCATTGTTGTTTGCTGTGGGTTCACTGTGTGGCGTATATTTGTAACAGTGCTAAAGTTGTTTATACGGCCACCCTTAGTGTGACCTGTATGGCTGTTGACCAAGTATGCCTTGCATACACTTGTGTGTGTGTATAAGCCAGCACGCTGTTTGTATGGAGGAAAAGCGGACGTGGCGACATGTAGAGAACGCCAAAGGCAGTGCTTTTACGGCCCGCCCCCAATATTATTGTCCAGCTGGAAATCGAGAGATATTCGGGAGGGGCACTGAACTTCGGGAGTCTCCCGGGAAAATCGGGAGGGTTGACGAGTATGAGTATTAGTGGTGAATGCGGTGTTACAGCGGCGGGCCAGCTCTAATGTTAATTTGATATTGGCTCAAGGGCCAAATGAAATTACACGGCGGGCCAAATTTGGCCCGCGGGCCAAAGTTTGACACCCATGCTCCAAGGCATACTTGCCAACCTTGACACCTCAGATTTCGGGAGGTGGGTGGGTATGGGGTGGGGTGCGTTGCCGGGGTTGGGCGGAGGCGTGGTTGGGGCGTGGGACGTGGTTAAGAAGGGTGGCGTATAATTCACCAACTCGAGTATTTCATATGTGTGTATATATATATATATATATATATATATATATATATATATATATATATATATATATATATATATATATATATATATATATATGTATATATGTATATATATATATATATATATATATATATATATGTATATATATTTATGAAATACTTGACTTTAAGTGAATTCTAGCTATACATATATTTATTTTATTATATATATAAATAAAATAAATTGTTGAATTTCAGACGGCACCTGTCAAATACACAGTAATAAAAACACAGTTGGTTTACTAACTGTACTGTGCTTGCTTGTTGCTAAAAAAACAAAAACAACACTTACCTTTGTTCTGCCATTTGCGTATTGGCTAGCGATCTCCAAATCCGGGAAAATCCTTCACGGATTTGTCATAGACATCCGCACATAAGAACGGGATGTTGCTTCCAGCTATCAGCGTAGCCATCCATCTTTGTTTCAGTATAAGATACACCATTGGGTCTCCATTTTGCAAAATAGGCCATAATACTGGTTTGTGAACGATGCTGCGCTGCGAAAGCTTGGTGCTTTGCTGACTGACCGTTCATGGCTGAGTATATCCGTTCACCGTGTTCGATGGAGAAAGAAGTCTGTTCTACAAAATGTACAGGCAACATACCCCTTCCCCTTCGAACTCTCCTGGATAAACTGAAATTCTTGTTTCCAATCGTTCTGGAACTTGCAAGCGTATGTCTTAATTTTGCTCGTCGAAGGTGTAATATATTGGGTTGGAGTCAATAACCAGGCGACGTGATGAAGTTACGTCTCTTTACTGTGGGCTTCAGAACAGACATTATATTCTATGTACAGTAGATGGCAGTATTGTCCTGTTTAACGGAGTCACAACATTGAGTCAGGTTCTCATGGAGCTGGAGTGGGCGTGGCCTCCAGCTCCGTCTGAATTTCGGGAGATTTTCGGCAGAAAATTTGTCCCGGGAGGTTTTCGGGAGAGGCGCTGAATTTCGGGAGTCTCCCGGAAAATCCGTGAGGGTTGGCAAGTATGCTCTAAGGGCTGCACATACCACAAAGGCATCCCAAATCAGGGCAAGAAAAAACTCAACCCAATGAGATTACAGATGTGGGGAACCCAATGCTGGGCGACGCAATGGACGTCGAGTGGATCTAGATCAGTGGTTCGCAACCTTTTTTCAGTGATGTACCCCCTGTGAAATTTTTTTTTAATTCAAGTACCCCCTAATCGGAGCAAAGCATTTTTGGTTGAAAAAAAACTGATAAAGAATTAAAATACAGCACTCTGTCAAAGATTGCTCATTCGTAGTGGTCTTTCTTGAACTATTTCGAAAAAAATATATAAAAGAATAACTAAAAACTTGTCAAAAAATAACCAAGTGATACAATTATAAATACAGATTTCTACACATAGAAGGAATGAAGTGCGGTGAATTATATTTACATAGCGCTTTTCTCTAGTGACTCAAAGCACTTTACGTTGTGAAATCAATCTATCACTGTTTATTTATATAACCCTAAATCACAAGTGTCTCAAAGGGCTGCACAAACCACAACAACATCCTCCATACTGTGACCACATAAAGGCAAGGAAAAACGCACCGCAGTGGGACGTCGGTGACAGTGACTATGAGAAACCTTGGAGAGGACCGCATATGTGAGCAATCCCCCATTATCTAAGTTATATTTAAACCACTGTGGGTGGCACCGGGAGCAGGTGGGTAAAGTGTATTACCCAAGGACACAACGGCATTACCTAGGATGGCAGAAGCGGGAATCGAACCTGGAACCCTCAAGTTGCTGGCATGGCCACCAGAGCTATACCGCCCGGGTACTTAAAGAGCCCTCTTTTGGGATTGTAATAGAGATCCATCTGGATTCATGAACTTAATTCTAAACATTTCTTCACAAAAAAAGAAATCTTTAACATCAGTATTTATGGAACATGTCCACAAAAAAAAAAAAATCTAGCTGTCAACACTGAATATGAATTGTTGCATTTCTTTTTACAGTTTATGAACTTACATTCATATTTTGTTGAAGTATTATTCAAAAAATATATATTAATGAAGGATTTTTGAATTGTTATTTTTCGAATATTTAAAAACAATCTCACGTACCCCTTGGCATACCTTCAAGTACCCCCAGGGGTACGCGTACCCCCATTTGTGAAACCACTGATCTAGATCATAGTGCAAGAGTCCAGTCCATAGTGAGGCCAGTCAGAGGTCGTCTTGGGTGAAGATAAGTCAGCAGCGGAGAGACGTCCTCAACTGATGCACAGATGAGTGGACTTTGAACAGATAACGCAACATTTGTGGTCACCTAATCCGTGCCCCCCGCCCCTCCACAAAAGGGCACAGCAGAAAAGAGAAAGCGGAGAAGAAATAATTCCAAACAACATTCAAAACACTTCCTTGTGGTCCATATAATAGAGGACTTCGGATTTTCGGCCGAAGTAGCCCGCAGTGCATTGCCGGCAGCCATATTGAATGGGTGAGAGTCATTATTCATGATAGCACGAAACGCAATGGCGGGCTGTGCGTTTCCCACCGAGGCCGTCAGTGATGTACTACTTAGTCCAACTTTAATAAATACCTCTGAAAATACCATAAAAGTATTTTCAGAGGTCCGTCCGTCCGTTTTTACGTATGTGATAATGGGGGTATTGTTTTTAACTTTGTAAAACATTTTGCGTTGCATTTATTTTATGTATGACAAGCACTTTATAAATAAAAAATAAATTGTTTGAAAAAAATATATATTTTTAACCAAAAAACATACTTGGAAACGAAAAAGCTCAATTCAAATTAAAAATATATGTCATACATAGGAAGACAAGTTTTGGCTTCAAATATACGTATATGTATTTTTTCCTTTTTGGTTGAAAATCGTTTTTGGGTTGCATTTTGTGTTTTTGCTTGCAACATTTGTTGTGCTTGCAAGTATCTATTTTTGCTAAAAAAAAATAATGTTATGATTAAAAAAAAAAAAGTTTTTTGGTAACAAATCATTTTGTAACGACAACATTTTTTTCTTTTGGTTACAAATCGTAATCAGGAATCCACAATTAAACATGTCCTTGTTGTCCACAGTGTTAGTGGTAGGCTGACATATAGATGGACTGGGTTTGAATCCCGGGCCGGAACTGTGTCGGGAACATATGCATCTTTGTGTTTTTAATCATTTTGCACCAACAAAAAAAACAAACATTCACAATTATGTGATCATTCCCATACTTATAGGTCACTATTGCCTAGTTTCTCTTGTTATATTCTTATTTTTTACTGTTATATTTTATTCCCATTGTTGCTGTTTGTTTTTATTCATATTGTAATATTGCTTTATTTTGTTTCCATTTATACTCCCATTATTTACTTTATACTTTTTAAATTGATCTCAACTCTGTACACTGCTGAAGGAACTCTCCTGAAGGAATCAATAAAGTACTATCTATCTGTCTATCTATCTATCTATCTATCTATCTATCTATCTATCTATCTATCTATCTATCTATCTATCTATCTATCTATCTATCTATCTATCTATCTATCTATCTATCTATCTATCTATCTATCTATCTATCTATCTATCTATCCATCTATCTATCTAGTAGTTGAAAACAAGATTGTAACGTGCACTTCTACAAGAATTTGGAGTATAACTGACCGCAACTTTTCCACGAAAGACAATGAAAAAAAAAAAAAAGGTTTAAATTTGAACATAAACTGTCATTCTTACATCCAATGTTTCATTCAGGAAGACTAAACCACTGTCTCACATTATTGTTCTCAAATTCTCTTCATCAAATTGTCACCAGTAATACTCATTCAGTTAAGCATCTACTTCTACTCCCTCAACTAAAAGGGATCAGTTTTGTTTTAAAGTGGTCCTTGAACACAGTCTGAATCTCTTCAGTTGTTGTGGATACAAAGTGAAAGTACACAGGCACCGCCTGCCAAACTGAACTTTATGATCCTTCATGCTCCATCAACTTTTTGTCTATTCTTGTTTGGCATCGCATCTTTGAGGTAGCCATGTCTTTCTCTGAGCCAGACAATAGCTGGAAGATCACAGAGAGCACAATTGCCTCGCAGGAATGAGCACTATGCTGGTTTCTCCCGAGCTTGACTTGGAATTCTGACAGGGGAGATTAGGGAAGTTTCCAGGCTATTCATAACCCATTCATTCTCTATGGAGTACTTGGCTTGGTGGTCCAATCCTCCCCCCCCCCCCCCCCCCCCCTCCCCGTTCAGCCGGACCGGTCTATTTTCTGATGCGCCTGTGATGCTGTTTGGCGCGTGTCACCGAATGGCTTTTACCTGTTTATCCCCGGCAGCACACGGGCTTAGAAGATGTTTTCCTTGGAGCTTACCAGGTGATTTTCTCAGCTGGGATGCCGGTATGTTTAATTCAGACACTTAATCCCCGAGAAAGTGGACCAAACATGTCTTTGGAGGCCGCTCTTCCACAGGGGGGAAATGCAGATTTTTCAACTTTTGCTTGGACGCGAGACGCTCTGTTTAATCCACTGCACAAAATAAGCCTTGCATGGGACCCAGAAGATGTAAGAGAAAATAACTTCTGACGTGAAATAGACTTGTTGTCATGATCTGAGGTCTGGATTATGTTTTTGTTATATTTTGGACTCTTTTAGTTCCTGTTTACCCTCTCTGAACGACCCATTCGTTTCACCTACCTCATGTAAAAAACGTACCTGCTTTAATCAAGAGACTTTTATTCAAGCCTGTTTTGCCAGTTAGTTGTCCTGGCGACAGTGTTATTTGTCATGCCATAGTTCATGCTGCTCCTTTCATGGTTAGTTTACTTTGCTTTGTTCATGCCATAGTTCATGCTGCTCGTTTTCATGCCAAGTAGGTTTTGTCTATTCATGCCACAGTTTATTGAGTTTTGTTTCTTGTCCGTAGTCCTGTCTAAGTTGTGTTTTCTCCTCAGGCGCCTTTTTGTTTGTTCCTATTTTGATAATGATTAATTAAAAATGTTTCTAACTTCACACCTTGTGCAGAGTAGTCCTTTTGCATCCCGGGAGAATAAACCCCGCAGCAAGCTGCGAAAACCGTCACGTCTCGACACTTTTGAGGATGGAATCTTACAAATAATACTCATGCTGTATGCCTTATAAAAATGTCTGCAAACACGCTGTTGATCGTTGCTTTGTTCATGCCATAGTTCATGCTGCTCTTTTTCATGCCAAGTAAGTTTTGTTTATTCATGCCACAGTTTAGTAAATTTTGTTTCTTGTCCATAGTCCTGTCTAAGTTGTGTTTTCTCCTTGCGCGCATTTTGTTTGTTCCTATGTTGATAATGATTAATTAAAAATGTTCCTACCTTCACACTTTGTGCAGAGTAGTCCGTTTGCATCCCGGGAGAACAAACCCCGCAGCGAGCTGCGAAAACCCCCACGTCTTGACACTTTTGAGGATGGAATCTTATAAATAATACTTGTGCTTTATGCCTTGTAAAAATGTTTGCAAACACGCAGTTGATCGTTGCTCTGTTCATGCCATAGTTCATGCTGCTCGTTTTCATGCCAAGTTGGTTTTGTCTATTCATGCCACAGTTTAGTAAGTTTTGTTTCTTGTCCATAGTCCTGTCCAAGTAGTGTTTTCTCCTCGCGCGCCTTTTTGTTTGTTCCTATTTTGATAATGATTAATTAAAAATGTTCCTACCTTCACGCCTGGTCCAGAGTAGTCTGTTTGCATCCCGGGGGAACAAACCCCACAGCATGCTACGAAAACCGTCACGTCTTGACACTTTTGAGGATGGAATCTTATAAATAATACAAGTGCTTTATGCCTTATAAAAATGTTTGCAAACACGCAGTTGATCGTTGCTCTGTTCATGCCACAGTTCATGCTGCTCATTTTCATGCCAAGTAGGTTTTGTTTATTCATGCCACAGTTTAGTGAGTTGTGTTTCTTGTCCATAGTCCTGTCTAAATTGTGTTTTTTCCTTGCGCGCCTTTTTGTTTGTTCCTATTTTGATAATGATTAATTAAAAATGTTCCTACCTTCACGCCTGGTCTTGAGTAGTCTGTTTGCATCCCGGGAGAACAAAACCCTTAGCAAGCTGCTAAAACCCCCACGCCTTGACACTTTTGAGGTTGGAATCTTACAAAATATACTCGTGCTTTATGCCTTATCAAAATGTCTGCAAACACGCTGTTGATTTTTGTCGCAATACCATACAACCCGGGGGTTGTCTTATTGCTCATATAACTGTACGTTACAGTGGAACCTCCGCCAAATTAAAACATGCTTTGGTGCGTAAACAGTGTGCCGTTAGCTACTGTGCTAAGTGCAACTTGTTTGTTTACAGCATTTTTCAAGTTTTGCTCGATCAATATGAGTCTCAAGAAAGCAATGGACAAGTGATATGTGGCTCCAGTACTCTGGAATGCCCTCCCGGTAACAGTTAGAGATGCTACCTCAGTAGAAGCATTTAAGTCCCATCTTAAAACTAATTTGTATGCTGTAGCCTTTAAATAGACCCCCTTTTTAGACCAGTTGATCTGCCGTTTCTTTTCTTTTCTTTTCTTTTCTCTTCTGCCCCCTTCTCCCTTGTGGAAGGGGGAGCACAGGTCTCGTGGCCATGGATGAAGTGCTGGCTGTCCAGAGTCGGGACCCAAGGTGGACCGCTCAAATGTGCATAGGTTGGGGACATCCCTGTGCTGCTGACCCGTCCCCGCTCGGGATGGTCTCCTGCTGGCCCCACTATGGACTGGACTCTCACTATTATGTTAGATCCACTATGGACTGGACTCTCACTATTATGTTGGATCCACTATGGACTGGACTTTCACAATATTATGTTGGACCCACTCGACGTCCATTGCATCTGCGGTCCTCTCCAAGGTTTCTCATTGTCATTCACATTGACATCCCCCTGGGTTTTGGGTTTTTCCTTGCCCTTATTTGGGCCCTGTACCGAGGATATCGTTGTGGCTTGTGCAGCCCTTTGAGACACTTGTGATTTAGGGCTATATAAATAAACAATGATTGATTGATTGATTGATTCATAAAGTAGCTACAGCGTTGTCAACACTGCCGCCTACGATGAACAGACGAGGTTAAATAGGTTAAATGTTTCGGTCCTAATGATTGTAGCAACCTGGCTGTTAAAGTTAAAGAGTTGTGTGATTTTTAACTGTGAGTGCACATCCATTAATCAATCAATCAACGTTTATTTATACAGCCCTTAATTATAAGTGTCTCAAAGGGCTGCACAAGCCACAAAGACATACTCGGTACAGACCCCACATTAGGGCAAGAAAAAACTCAACCCAATGGGATTACAATGAGAAACTTTATAGGGAACCGCAGACGTGGGGACCCCCACCCCTTGGGCAATGGACCTAGCGTGAGAGTCCAGTCCATTGTGGGGCCAGCAGGGGATCATCTTGAGTGGAGACAATTCAGCAGCGCAGAGACTTCCCAACTGATGCACAGATGAGTGGTTCCGACTTTGAACAACCTCATCTGTGGTCACCTAATAACTTACCCACGCTGGCGAAGGGGGCAGAGCAGAAAAATGATGGCAGATCAACTGGTCCAAAAGGGGGTTTTATTTTAATGGCTCGCATATACAAATCAGTTTTAAGATGAGACTTAAATGCTTCTACTGAGGTAGCATCTCTGTTACCGGGCGGGCATTCCAGAGTACTGGAGCCCGAATAGAAAATGCTCTATAGCCCATGGACTGTTTTTGGGGCTCTGGTAATTACTAAAAAGCCTGAGTTCTTAGAACACAGATTTCTTGCTCGTGGCAGTGCATGTGCGTGTCGGCAGGGCGGCTGCATACGAGGAGGAATAGTACAGATAGTTGTTGTTTTGGCTTTTTTGTCTTAAATATAAGGTTGATCCATCACCCTCGTGTAATGCTTGTTTGATGTTCCGTAATTTATAGCGTGTTATGTTGTGTTCAAATTGTACAAACTTTTCGTAAAATATAGACTTGTCAAATTTGGAACCCGTTATTCATTTTTACATTCCTTTTCATGGAGAATAGTGGATTAGATTTATGTTGCGCTTTGCCAGACACTCAAAGCGCTTCACATAGAACTGAGAACCCATCATTCATTCACTCCACATTTCCACGTTGATGGTGCCCTGAGGTAGACCGACCACCACGAAACATTTCTGTTCATACATCAGTGTGAGCGGCGCTGGCAGCAAGGTGGCTGAGGTGTCTTTGCCCGGGGCCGTGACCAGGATAGAACCTGGAACCCGCTCTACCATCTGAGCCACGCTGTCCCGAAAATATTAGAGTTAGCTTCATTATTAAAACTTTTCCATTTACGAACCCTGTTCAATAACCAAGGTTGCACTGTTAATTTGAGGTTGTGACAGGAATTGTTTGTAGGTAAAGCTACTAATGTTTTTTAACCATTAGACGAACGGTAATGTGAAGTGAAGTGAATTATATTTATATAGCGCTTGTCTCTAGTGACTCAAAGCGCTTTACATAAGTTCCATTTAAACCAGTGTGGGTGGCACTGGTTTAAATGGAAAAAAAGGAAAACAAGAACAATTATAAAAAAAAATAAATAAATAAATAAAGGAAAAAAACAACAAAAAAAAAAAGATTAAAAAACAAATGAAAAACAAAAAATTAATGAGATAAACAAAAATGAAGAAAAAGAACATGAAAATTATACAAAAAACACACAAAAAAAATAAAAAGGGAAAAAACAAAGCAAAAAAGTTAAGTCAACAAAAACAAAAGAGAAAAAGAATAAAACAAATCAAAAATTGGCTCCAGTTTCAACTCCGTCTCTCCTCCTGGCTGCTGCTTATAACAGAGCGACAGGTGATTAGATAACAAGGCCCAGATGGGCCATCTACGCACCTGTCGCTGATTTCGAGGCCGATCCTGGCACACCCTGCTTCGCTGCAGGCCCGCAGGCCACGTCCCCTCCACAGTTAGCATCAGAATAACAATGTTATTCTAAGGAATAAGAGACCTATTATACTCTAGGAATGTTGGTCTTACTTGTGTTCAGTGTTAAAAAAAATATTATACGGCTCTTACAGAAGTACATTTTAAAATATTTGGCTTTCTTGGCTCTCTCACCCAAAAAGGTTCCCGACACCTGTTTTAACCCAAGAACTACAAAACATAGAGAAGGCATGATCTGCCCAAGTTCCAGACAACCTCTTTTTGAACCTCCTTTATTCCACTGTTTTACGAACTTCTTTTTGACTCTTTTGAACTGCGATGGCTGTTTATGACATTGTCCTTTAGAAGCAGCTGTTGTCATGTGGTCAGAGAAAGTCCAAGGACGGCGTGGCGCAGTGGGATAGTGGCCGTGCGTAACCCGAGGGTCCCTGGTTCAAATCCCACCTAGTACCAACCTTGTCACGTCCGTTGTGTCCTGAGCAAGACACTTCACCCTTGCTCCTGATGGGTACTGGTTGGTGCCTTGCATGGCAGCTCCCTCCACCAGTGTGTGAATGTGTGTGTGAATGGGTAAATGTGGAAATAGTGTCAAAGCGCTTTGAGTACCTTGAAGGTAGAAAAGCGCTATACAAGTACAAGTACAACCCATGTAAAGGGGGTGGCATACAACATTTTAGCAGAGTGTAATGACACTGTACAAGGGTACAGATGTCCAAGCGCCTCTCCTCAAATTGAGCCAAATTGAATTATGCATCTGTTTAATTCCTCGCTTCTTGTGTTGTTTAATAGATGTCATCAGTGTTTGAACCTGATGACAACTTGTTTTTCCAAAACACAATATGGAATGTGAGATACAACAGGATAATGCAAAATGTATCATTTGTTTTCAAAACGGTTACAAGAAAAAGTGGGACCCCAAAAAAGGTACTGTGGGACCCCATTTTTATGACTTGATGGGGTCCCTGGGAGTATTGGTGCTTGCAAAACAAATATGAAATATAATCCCGGGGGCCATAGATAATTAATTCAAGACCCGCGGGCCAGACCTTTGACACGTAGGCCCTAAAGTTACAGAGGGTGTTCTGTTGAGTGAGTTGAGCTGTTAGTGAAATTTCAAGTCCCACTCATGGGGTCAACCTTTCAGGTTTGATAGATATGTATAATTGTTTTTTTTTTCTAATGTTTCCTATTCATTGTGTTTGGAAGAAATGCACACAAGACACCAGGGAAGAAGAGCCGCCTTAGGCAGTCTATTTTTATCCAAAGTTCACAATTCAAATCATCCGCATTCTGATATTTGGGCTGGGCTATCAATGATTAATTATCTACATTTTTTTCCCTGGGAAAATTTTGCTTGTCACTAAAAACGAATGATTGTGCTGTCTATTGACCGTAAGCGTTGCATTTGCAGGTCCTGTACAAATCACTGCATCAGGTTGGGCATACATGATGAGACGGAGGCGGTTGCCCGGCAACTGATGTAGCAGGAGCATACACACAGAGGGCCATTCTAGGACAAGTCTTGGGTTTCATCCAGCGGGGCTGGTTGAATGTGCTCAACTGGGGATGTGACCACAGATGCTAGATGTGCTGTGCTGCTGTATCACTAATGCTACTTACTGGGCTCCTTGCCTCCGGTGCGTCAATACTGGAGGTGGCAGCTCCTGAAACTCAGATGAAATACAAAACCCAAAACCAGTGAAGATGGCACATTGTGTAATTCAAAAATAAAAACAACATACTATGATTTGTAAATCCTTTTTACCTTATATAGACTGCAAAGACAAGATATTTAATATTCAAACTGAAAATCTAATATTTTTTGCAAATATTCATTAACGTAGAATTTAATTGAAGGAACACATTGCAAAAAAGTTGTCACAAGAGCATTTTTAACACTGTGTTACATGGCCTTTCCTTTCAACAACACTCAGTAAATGTTTGGGAACTGAGACCAATTTTTGAATCTTTTCAGGTGGAATCATTTCCCATTCTTGCTTGATGTACAGCTTAAGTTGTTCAACAGTTACACATTTTCAATGGGACTAAAGGCAGGCCAGTCTAGTACCTGCACTCTTTTACTACAAAGCCTCGCTGTTGTAAGACGTGCAGAATGGGTCTTGCTGAAATAATCAGGGGCGTCCACGATAACGTTGCTTGGATGGCAACATATTTTTCTCCAAAACCTGTATGTTAATGGTGCCTTCACAGATGTGGAAGTTACCCGTGCCTTGGGCACTAATACACCCCCATACCATCACAGATACTGGCTTTTGAACTTTGCACCTGTAACAGCCGGGATGTTTTGTTTTTTTTCCTCTTTGGTCCGGTGGACACGACGTCCACAGTTTCCAAAAACAATTGAAATTTGGACTCGTCAGACCACATAACATTTTTTCACTTTGCATCAGTACATCCTAGATGAGCTCGGGCCCAGCGAACCCGGCGGCGTTTCTGGGTGTTGTTGATAAATGGATTTGGCTTTGCATAGTAGAGTTATAACTTGCACTTACAGATGTAGCGCCCACCTGTAGTTACTGACAGTGGTTTTCTGAAGTGTTCTTGAGCTCATGTGGTGATATCCTTTACACACTGATGCCGCTTTTTGATGCAGTACCGCCTACCGTAATAATAAACTTTAGAACTTCATGGTTGCGACACGTGCCAAAGTAGTTGGGAAAGGGCATGTTCACCACTGTGTTACATCACCTTTTCTTTTAACAACACTCAATAAACGTTTGGGAACTGAGGAAACTAATTGTTGAAACTTTGAAAGTGGAATTCTTTCCCATTCTTGTTTTATGTATAGCTTCAGTCTTTCAACAGTTCGGGGTCTCCGCTGTCGTATTTTACTCTTCATAATGCGCCACACATTTTCGATGGGAGACAGGTCTGGACTGCAGGTGGGCCAGGAAAGTACCCGCACTCTTTTACTACGAAGCCACACTGTTGTAACACATGGCTTGGCATTTTCTTGCTGAAATAAGCAGGGGCGTCCATGATAACGTTGCTTGGATGACAACATATGTTGCTCCAAAACCTGTATGTACCTTTCAGCATTAATGGTGCCTTCACAGATGTGTAAGTTACTCATGCCTTGGGCACTAATACACCCCCATACCATCACAGATGCTGGCTTTTGAACTTTGCACCTGTAACAGTCCGGAAGGGTTTTTTTTCCTCTTTGGTCCAAAGGACGAGACGTTCACAGTTTCAAAAAAAAATTGAAATGTGGACTCGTCAGACCATTTTTTATCAAGATTTACACAACAGTGCCAACTTCACTGGTTTTGGGTTTTCTATTTGTAAATGTCAAAACACAGAGAGACAACAAGGTCTCAAGTTATTAATGAATAAGGATGAATGATACCATTGATTTTCTTTGCGAACCGATACCAAGTAAAAAAAAAAAACAATAAAAAATGTAAGAAAAAAGAGCAAAAACAATTGGAATGTATTGACAAAGCACTAACATTTTTACCATTTCCTTATTCAAATGTTTTCTCTATTTTCATGACTATTTACATTGTCACTGAAGGCATCAAAACTATGAACAAAAAAGGTGAAATAACTGAAAACATTTGTTATATTCTAGTTTCTTCAAAATAGCAACCCTTTGCTCTGCACACTTTTGGCATTCTCTTGATGAGCTTCACCTGAAATGGTTTTCACTTCACAGGTGTGCTTGAATCTCATTGAGAGAATGCCAAGAGTGTGCAAAGCAGTAATCAGAGCAAAGGGTGGCTATTTTGAAGAAACTAGATTATAAAACATGCTTTCATTTATTTCACCTTTTTGTTAAGTACATAACTCCACTTGTGTTCATTCATAGTTTTCATGCTTTCAGTGACAATTTACAATGTAAAAAATCATGAAAATAAATAAAACACATTGAATGACTGAAGCTGTGTCCAAAACGTGGTCTCTACTATACACCTTGTTTTTTTGCATTTTAATGTAATTTTTAAATGTCAAATTGTCCCCTCATACTTGACTTTTCAGTATGCGACCCTTGGTGGAAGAAGTTTAGACACCCCTGATTGACAATCTCAATAGCTGTCAAAATAAAATATACCTAAAATATAAACAAAGTTTAGTTTAGTTACTCATCCATTTTCTACTGCTTGTCTGTCTCTGGGTCACGGGGGGTGCTGGAGCCTTCACAGACGGACAACATTTACATTCACATTCACACACGTTAATTGAAAAACAAAATAACATTAACCTATGAATTAATATGAAACCATAATAAACATTTAAATGTGTAACTGAACATTGTTGTTCATTGTCATACTTGCCAACCCTCCCAGATTTTCCGGGAGACTCCCGAAATTCAGCGCCTCTCCCGAAAACCTCCCGGGACACATTTTGTCCTGAAAATCTCCCAAAATTCAGGCGGAGCTGGAGGCCACGCCCCCTCCAGCTCCATGCGGACCTGAGTGAGGACAGCCTGTTTTCACGTCCGCTTTCCCACTATATAAACAGCGTGTCTGCCCAATGACGTTACAACTGTAGAATGATCGAGGGCCAGCTCTTGGTTTCTTATGTAGGTTTATTGTTAGGCAGTTTCATTAACGTCCTCCCAGCGCGGTAACAACACAAAACAACAGCAGTCACGTTTTCGTCTACCGTAAAGCAGTTTGTCTGCCGTAAACAGCAATGTTTTGACACTCTTAAACAGGAAAACACTGCCATCTCTCTGTACATGCATATGGTTGGAAAAATAGTGACAGAGAATAGAACAAGTATGGACAAATCAGCCCTTAACTCAACAATGAATAAATGAGTGTTATGTATGTGTATATGTGTAAATAAATGAACACTGAAATTCAAGTATTTATTTTATTTATGTATATATATATATATATATATATATATATATATATATATATATATATATATATATGCAATTCACTGAAAGTCAAGTATTTCTTGACAAGTATGAAATACTTGACTCTTATCCATGCCCCCAACCACCCCACCCCCTCCCCCCACCTCCCGAAATTGGAGGTCTCAAGGTTGGCAAGTATGTTTATTGTACAGGCTGAATGTTTGAGACACTAGGTCAGGCCTGGGCAATTATTTTGACTCAGGGGCCACATTTAGAGAAAACAATGTGTCCTGGGGGGCCGGTATATCTATTTGTAGGAACACAAATACAAAACCTCCACAATGATGTCGGACTGAATGCTAAAAACGTTATGACAGACTGCCTTAAAAAACGTAATGGAATTTTACATTTTTCTATGAACGATAAAACACTGAACATTGACAAAATATGAAGGTCACACCCCCTTTCGATCGACATATTTTATAATCTGGTGAAATGCAAAAAAAAATGCAACAAAAGTGAAATATGAACGCGAAGGGTACAAAATTAACCCACCTACAATCTGATATATCTGATATTTGCTGAATTCCCCCCAGGGATCAATAAAGGACTTTCTATTCTATTCTATATATCACTAAGCTTTAGAACTTTGTTGTGAAAATCTCCTTCCGCGTCTGTGGAAACGCTTCCCGCCCGCACTGTAACTAATTAGATTACCATAGTAACTGGTATATCATCCATTTGCGCAGATTCCAACCATTGAAATACTTGGTATAGTTCAAGACTTACGGTCATTGGAAAACATGACTGCACATCATAATGGCAGCTACACTTTCCATCTTAAACATCTAAAAACATTATTTCGGAATGTCGAACGGGCCAAATTGAAACGCTCAGCGGGCTGCATTGCCAGATCTGCACAAGGTTTTGCAGTTACACAATGGTATTATTAATACTTGTATGCTTTTCTTACATGGGGAAAAAAAAACTGTTAAAATGTAAAAAAAAATGAAAGAAAAAAAAAATTGGTATGTAATGACAAAAAGCTGAAATGTTTTAAATATCGTGTCCTTTGGCAAGACACTTCCCTCACCTTGCTCCCGGAATGTGAATAACTGTTTGATGGTGGTCGAAGAGGCAGGTGGCGCAAATTGGCAGCCATGTTTCTGTCATTCTAACACAATACCGAATGTGGAGTGAATGAATGATGAGTTCTCAGTTCTCACTGTAAGGTGCTTTCACTGACAAAAAAAAAAAAAAAACCCACTAAATAAATCTGTGTGTAACAAGGAATCAGGAAATATCATTGTCTCCGTTGAAGGAATCTTTCATGCGAGTACAATCTTTAGCCATGTCAACACTGGGCACATCAGCATTTAAGATCTTCTGGGCTTGGCAGCTCATCAGGTGATCAGTTAAAAAAAAAAAAAGACGAATACTGGCCCCCGATCTTAAAGGCCTACTGCATGGGTGTCAAACTCTGGCCCACGGGCCAAATCTGGCCTGCCGTGTCATTTAATTTGGCCCTTGAGGCAATATCAAATTAACATTAGAGCTGGCCCGCCGCTGTAACACCGCGTTCACCGCTAATACTTTTACTTGCCAACCCTCTCGATTTTCCCGGAAGACTCCCAAAGTACAGTGCCCCTCCCAAATTTCATCCCAGACAACAATATTGGGGGTGGGCCTTAAAGGCATTGCCTTTGGCGTTCTCTACAACCTCTCACCACGTCCGCTTTTCCTCCATACAAACAGCGTGCCGGCGCAGTCACATAATATATGCGGCTTATACACACACACAAGTGAATGCCATGCATACTTGGTCAATAGCCATACAGGTCACACTGAGGGTGGGCGGATAAACAACTACAACACTGTTAGAAATATGCGCCACACTGTGAACCCACACCAAACAACAATGACACATTTCAGGAGAACATCCACACCGTAACACAACATAAACACAACAGAACAAATACCCACAACCCCTTGCAGCACTAACTCTTCCGCGACGCTACAATATACACCCCCCGCTATCACCAAACCCCGTCCATCTCAACCCCGCCGCCAAAAAGAGGCATTCCATTTTTATTTAAATTTCATTTGATATGCCATTGATATTTTTTTATTATTATTATTTGAAACTCGATTTTGCATGTCACTATAAAGCTATATACTGTAAGATTTGCTTGTTCAAGATTCAATGCAAAACTTGTTGGGGTCCCTATTAAAAGGTTAATTTGTTCGACCTCGGCCCGCGGCTTTGTTCGGTTTTAAATTTTCGCCCACTCTGTATTTGAGTTTGACACCCCTGGTCTACTGAAACCCACTACTACCCACTACGGAGTCTGATAGTTTATACATCAATGATGAAATATTAACATTGCAACACATGCCAATACGGCATTTTTAGTTTATTAAATTACAATTTTAAATTTCCCCAGAAGTTTCGTCTTGGAAACGTTGTGTAATGATGACGCGTACGCAAGACGTCACGCGTTTTTAGGAAGTATGAGCGCTATGCACACACACAGCTAAAAGTCGTCTGCTTTAACCGCATAATTACACAGTATTTTGGACATCTGTGTTACTGAATCGTTTGCAATTTGTTCAGCTAATATTGGAGAAGTCAAAGTAGAAAGATGGAGTTGGGAAGTTTAGCCTTTAGCCACACAAACACACGGTGATTCCTTGTTTAAAATTCCCGGAGCTGAAACTTTACTATGGATCAGAGCGCGGTCAAGCAGACATGGAAACCAACCAAATGTCAACCAGCAGGTTTCGGTGAGAAAATTGTGGTTAAAAAGTTGCCACTTACCTGATAAAAGCTGAGCTTGTGTCGTCCGTACAGCTGCCGTCGACACCCGTGGACAAACCCCTCCGACTATCAGGTACTATTAAACTCACTAAAACACTAGCAACACAATAGAAAGATAAGGGATTTCCCAGAATTATGCTAGTAAATGTGTTTACAAACATCGGAATACGTCCCAATGCTATCGCGTTTTTTTGTTTTTTGTAGTCCGTCGCTATCAATATCCTCAAACACAAATCTTTCATCCTGGCTCAAATTAATGGGGAAATTGTCGTATTCTCGGTCCGAATAACTGTTTTTGTTGGAGGCTCCCATTAAAATCAATGTGAATATGTGGGGAGCCCCCACACTTTCGACGTCATCGTCTGCGACTTCTGGTAAAGGCGAGGCTTTTTCAGGAAGTACCAAAAGTGGCGAACTTTATCGTCGATTTTCTCTACTAAATCCTTTCAGCAAAAATATGGCAATATCGCAAAATGATCAAGTATGACACATAGAATGGACCTGCTATCCCCGTTTAAATAAGAAAATCTCATTTCAGTAGGCCTTTAATCCCATTATCAGAAATCCTGAAACTATTGTTAACTGCCTCATACTTTACTGCATTTAAGTAAATAAAACAACTGTGGCCACACCATGAATGATAGGGTAGACCAGGGTTTGGCTACCCAAAATGAACAAATAGCCATATTGGACCAAAACTTCAAAAACAAATCTGTCTGGAGCCGGAAAAAATTCAAAGCCTTCTATAAGTGATAGAATGAGGGCAAAACATGATGTAGGTGTTTATATTAGCTATATTAGTGTTACGTCTGGAACGCACCGTGATGCGCGAAGGTGTCACCCCAAGATGCTACAGGACCAGGACAAAGCAAGATTTCAGGTAGGAGCTTGTTTAATATACAAAATATAAAATGAAACTGGTACAAAAGGAAAAGAAACGGCGTACCAACGCACGGAAAGCTAATGCTACACTTAGCATGCAGTCTAAAGAGTCCAAAAGGCGCATGCCGAATGCACGGAAGCTAAGACGGAACCTAGCAAGTAGTCAAAGTGTTCAAAAATAGTGTGCCGAATGCACGGAAGCTAAGACGGAACCTAGCAAGTAGTCAAAGTGTTCAAAAATAGTGTGCCGAATGCACGGAAGCTAAGACGGAACCTAGCAAGTAGTCAAAGTGTTCAAAAATAGTGTGCCGAATGCACCGAAGCTAAAACGGAACTTAGCACAGAGTGAAAAAAAACAAACATGACTGTTGCATGGAGCAAACAAACCATCCAGGACGAACACAGGTAGCAGGCAGGTTTAAATACTCAAACAATAATCATAGACAGGTGTGCGTCAGAAAGCCAGTGCAGGTGGAACAAATGAGGTAACCATGGAAGTAAGAAGAAACAGGAAGTGCTCAAATTAAGGGATCGGAAGAGTCCAAAAATAATTTAAACACACAAAAGGACTCAAGAACAAAACCTATGTCAGATGCGGGAGGTGGATCGTGACAATTAGCCTACTATCAAAATGATTGTATCGCAGGCTGACGCAAGTCTTCATTGACAGAAATGTTGAAATGTAATATTTAGTCTACACATTTTTGCAACACTACTAAAACTTCTCAGAGGGTGAGATAACTCCTCTAAATGACTAGCTTAGAATAGCCCAAGGTGTAGATGTGTGTCCAAGTTAAAGGAAACGGCAGGCTGTCCTCTTCTAATTGATGTATAACAGTCTATGCAAGCTGTGTTAAGTTCGCTGTGGTCTGGAACAACGTGGTACACAAACAACTGTCAGAAATACAAATTAGACCTTTGTGCGTGCATTCGCGCACAGCATAAAATGTTGGGTGGACAAAATGGCACAAAAACGCGTCTTTTGTGGCAGCATCGTAGAAAGTTGAACATGTAAGCAAACTTCGGTGAGTTCAAGAACTGCCAAAATTAGGACAAAACGGCTGCTCGCCAAATACTCTCATCAATGAAGCATGTTTAATATAAACAAAGGGATTTCTAACAATTACAACGGTTTGTGTCATGTTTTGAATTTTCCTGAAGGAACTCTCCTGAAGAAATCAATAAAGTACTATCTATCTATCCTTCTATCCATCTATCTATCTATCTATCTATCTATCTATCTATCTATCTATCTATCTATCTATCTATCTATCTATCTATCTATCTATCCTTCTATCCTTCTATCTATCTATCTATCCTTCTATCTATCTATCTATCTATCTATCTATCTATCTATCTATCTTTAGAAAAGCTCCAGGGAGCCACCAGGGCGGCGCTCTAGAGCCGCAGGTTGTAAACCCCCTTTTGTGGCAGTGTCGGAGAAAGTTGTACATGTAAACGAACTACGTTGAGTTCACGGACCGCCATGATTAGTAGGACAAAACGGCGCTGGCCTAATCCTCTCATCAGTGAAGCGTGTTTAATATTAACTGTGGGAATTCTAAGAATTGGGAAGGTTTGTGATATGTTTGTCATCCTACAGAAACCATATTAAAACAAAAAAAAAATATTTTTCCCTTATCTTTTTCCATTTTTCATCCATTTTGAAAAAGCTCCAAGGAGCCACTAGGGCGGCGCTGAAAAGCCACAATTTGCAGACCCCTTTTTGTGGCAGCGTCGGAGAAAGTTGTAATTGTAAACAAACTACGGTGAGTTCAAGGACTGCCACCATTAGTAGGACAAAACGGCCGCTCGCCAAATACTCATCTGTGAAGCGTGTTTAATATAAACAGAGGGATTTCTAACATTTAGGAACATTTGTGTCATGTTGTCTTCCTACAGAAAACATATTAAAACAGAATATGTATTTTTCTCATTTTTTTTCCATTTTTCATATATTTTTGAAAAAGCTCCGGTGGGACAAAGAGGGCGGCGCTAAAGAGCCGGAGGTTGCAGATCCACTTTTGTAGCAGCGTCGGAGAAAGTTGTACATGTAAACAAACTACGGTGAGTTCAATGACCGCCATAGTTAGTAGAACAAAATGGTGCTCGCCGAATACTCTCATCAGTGAAGCATGTTTAATATAAACAGAGGGATTTCTAACAAGCCCTGCGATGAGGCGGCGACTTGTGCAGGGTGTTCAAAGCCTTCAGATTGTAGCTGAGATAGACTCCAGCGACCCCGAAGGGAATAAGCGGTAGAAAATGGATGGATTTCTATTACCATTTTTTATGTCATGTTATCCTCCTACAGTAACCTTTTATATTAAAACCCCCCAAAAAATGTTTCCTTTATCTTTTTTCCATTTTTCATGCTTTTTGAAAAAGCTCCAGGGAGCCACTAGCACGGCGCTAAAGAGCCGCATAGCCGCAGGTTGCAGACCCCCTTTTTGTGGCAGCGTCGGAGAAAGTTGTACATGTAAACAAACTACGTTGAGTTCAAGGACCGCCATAGTTAGTAGAACAAAATGATGCTCGCCAAATACTCTCATCAGTGAAGCATGTTTAATATAAACAGAGGGATTTCTAACAAGCCCTGCGATGAGGCGGCGACTTGTCCAGGGTGTACGGCGCCTTCAGATTGTGGCTAAGAGACTCCAGCCACCCCGAAGGGAATAAGCTCTAGCAAATGGATGGATTTCTATTAGCATTTTTTATGTCATGTTATCCTCCTACAGAAACCTTTTATATTCAAGGGGAACATTATCACAATTTCAAAAGGGTTAAAAACAACAAAAATCAGTTCCCAGTGGCTTGTTGTATTTTTTGAAGTTTTTTTTTTAAATTTTACCGGTAACGGAATATCCCTAAAAAAAAGCTTTAAAGTTCCTTATTTTCGCTCTCTCGAAGCCACTGTTCATTTTCCTGAGACGTCACACAGTGCTGCCAATGTAAACAAACAATGGCGAATATCACAGCAAGATATAGTGACATTAGCTCAGATTCAGACTCGGATTTCAGCGGCTTAAGCGATTCAACAGATAACGCATGTTTTGAAACAAATGGTTGGAGTATGAAAGTATTGAAGAAGAAACTGAAGCTATTGAGCGAATAGCTATTGACTCTATTCATAGCCGTAGCATGGCTGAATAGCTGCGTTAGCATCGCCGGTAAAATGTGGGGACGAAACGATCAGGACTTTCGCATCTTGTGACACTGGAGCAACTTATATCCTTCGATTGGTAAGTGTTTTTTTCGCATTAAATGTGAGTGGAAGGAAACGTAATATAGTTGCAAATGCATTTGCAAGTTATCCATACAGCTCTGTGCCATCTCTGCTTTAGCACCGCTGGTAAATAGCATGTTAGCATCGATTAGCGTAGCATGTTAGCATCGATTAGCTGGCAGTCACGCTGCGACCAAATATGTCTGATTACCACATAAGTCAACAACATCAAAAAATTTCACCTTTGTGATTTCGTTGACTATATCGTTGCAAATGCATCTGCAGGTTATCCATACATCTCTGTGCCATGTCTGTCATCGCCGGTAAAATATGCAGACATTCCGGCACATTCAATATCCCTCCCTGTTAGTGTTGTTACACCCTCCAACAACACACCGACGAGGCATGATCTCTCCAAGGTTCCAAAAAATAGTCGAAAAAACGGAAAATAACAGAGCTGAGACCCGGTGTTTGCAATGTGTTGAAAATGAAAATGGCGGCTGTATTACCTCGGTGACGTCACGTTCTGACGTCATCAACAAAAGAGCCACAAACAGAAAGGCGTTTAATTCGCAAAAAATCACCCATTTAGTGTTTGGAAATCGGTTACAAAAATATATGATCTTTTTTTCTGCAACATCTAGGTATATATTGACGCTTACATAGGTCCGGTGATAATTTTCCCTTTTAAAACCCCCCAAAAAATGTTTCCTTTATCTTTTTTCCATTTTTCAAGCTTTTTGAAAAATCTCCAGGGAGCCACCAGGGCAGCGCTAAAGAGCCGCATTGCCACAGGTTGCAGCCCCCTTTTTGTGGCAGCATCGGAGAAAAGTGTACATGTAAACAAACTACGGTGAGTTCAAGGACCGCCACGATTAGCAGGACAAAACGGCGCTGGCCAAATACTCTCACCAGTGAAGCATGTTTAATATTAACCGTGGGATTTCTAACAATTAGGCAATGTTATGTCATGTTGTACTCCTACAAAAATCATATTAAGACCAAAAATATATTTCATGTTTTATACATTTTTGAAAAAGCTCCAGGGAGCCACCATTACAGTATAATAACTCTTGAATGGGAACGTTTGCACAGAAACTGAATCACTTCCGTAATAAACATTTCGATGAATAAGCACCGGCAAGTCATTAAAATGGCTTTTTTGGGGTTTTTATTTTTTACCGTCCGTGCACATATTTACACTTGATAATGATAGGCTATTACTAGAAGGCTGTGAAAATGAGTTATGCCTAATTGAGACGGGGCGCAGTCCGTCAAATAAAAACAGAGATGTTCCCGCAGAAAGCACTGATTCCCAGACTTTTTAACAGTTGCCGAGAAAAGCTATTTCCGTCGCTCTCCCTGGTGGCTTGATATATTATCTGTGCTCTGATCCCTTTGTCCATCAGAGAGACAGAACATTTTTGGCCTAATGCAACTGGACCCTGGCTAATGACAGCAAAGAGCACCGGCGGCCAGATGACAACAGCTGAGAACAATACTTAATGTTGACATCACTTGCTATGGGATATCTATTTCGGGTTTCTTCCTTTTATAGCGCGCTGTAGGAAATTGCAGTGTGGCTCCCTGGAAGGAATCGGCGTATAAAAGCTCGGCAAAGCGAGGTGGGCCTCTGTCCTCCGGAGTCCTTTTCAGTCCCTTTCAGGCATCCTTGTTTCAAGCTCGCCCCTCAATCCCCGTCAAACATGGCACCCAAGAAGATCGAACCAAAGAAACCGGAGCCCAAAAAGCCCGAACCCAAGGCTTTCGCCTCCAAGCCGACTCCCGAGCCGCTGCCCGACAAACCAAAGGAACCCGACTTCGACCCTAAGAGCATCACTGTCGAATTCTCCAACGATCAAATCGAGGAATTCAAGGAGGCCTTCGCCTTGTTCGACCGAACCCCGAAAGGTGAAATGAAGATCACGTACGGCCAGTGCGGGGATGTGATGCGAGCCCTCGGCCGGAACCCGACCAATGCCGACGTCCTCAAGGTGCTGGGGAAGCCGCGGCTGGAGGACATGGGCTCCAAGATGGTGGACTTTGAGACCTTCTTGCCCATGCTGCAGCACATTTCCCGCGCCAAAGACCAGGGCAACTTCGAGGACTTTGTGGAGGGCCTCAGGGTGTTTGACAAGGAGGGTAACGGCACCATCATGGGGGCCGAGCTGCGCCACGTCCTGGCGACGCTCGGGGAGAGGATGACGGAGGACGAGGTGGACAGACTCATGGCCGGGCAGGAGGACGCCAACGGGTGCATCAACTACGCCGCGTTTGTGAAGCATATCCTCTCCGGATGAACAGGATGCTTCAACAGAAAGACTTCTCCTAATTCCCATCACTTTATGGACTCTTAATTTAGCATTTGTCCTGTTACCCCGCCTTCCTGTTGGGGCAATGAAACACTCTGGACACACGTATTAATAAAGGGAATTTTATCACTAACCGCCTTCCCCAAATGTCATTTTGAGAATAAACCATAGTCGAATTGAACGAGAAAATGAGTTATGCTAATTAACTTTGTTAAAATGATTAGGGGAAAGTATTGTGGGGACGGAAAAACGAGACACAAATAAATAATAGGATTTGTCTGCCAGATTTGATTGTGTTCCAATTTACACCAGGAGACTCGGCTGGAGAGGCGGCTGCTGTGGATCCACACACACATTCTGAACACACACTCCCTTGAACAAAGTGGACTTTGACAAATACCAGACAGGTGCCTCCTCGTATTTGCTGTTGATGATGTGATGGCTTGTTAACACAAAACCTTAACAACGTTGTCACTTAGTCAAGACATGGCTGACATTGTCAATCAGCGTTCGTTACACAGTAGTCAGCGATCATGACGACCCTCAAATTCCATATCTGGTATAATAATAACGTGTTATTTCAGTACACGGCATTGGCATACGGTACATGATGGCCGACATAGGCGTTTTAATGCTTACATTTCTACATGACATTTTGTCTACAATCAATAAAAGTGGCGGTTCGCAACATGCTCACAGCAAATGTTTTAAAGGCAATGCACATTTATTTATACAGCAGAGTTCACACACAAGGCATTTTAAAGTGCTTTACAGAAAATTACAAAAAAGTTAAATCATAATTAAAATAAAAATAAAAAAATAAAATCATCATTGCAAACTATTGTAATTTAATTTAAAATCAAACAGTGTGCATAAAATACTTTAAGTTGTTGTATGCACGGTTCAATAAAAGTAAGTTCAGCCTCTATTTGGACATTGCCGACACTAAAGCCTGTCTCAAGTCTTCTAGAAATCTATTCCAGAATTTTGGAGCATTAAACTGAAATGCAGCCTCACCGTGTTTGGTCCAAACTACAAAATTATTACATATTTGTTTTATTATTTTTTATATCTGTACTTTCTAATCCATTTTCTACCGCTTGTTGCTCTCTGTGTTTTCTAGCCGTTTGGGCAAATCATATTGTCTAAAAATGCATTTTCCCATTGATTACGTGACATCATCGCACTCTGAATACATATATATATATATATATATATATACATATATATATATATATATATATGTATATATATATATACAGGGAGAGTCGAGGCTCGAAGTAGGAGGACACGGGAAGCAAACGTAACAGGATCAAGTTCCGGCCAGGATCATTGGGTCCAATGGTCTTTATTCAGTTCACCCTCATCAGTCCCAGGTGCGCTGATTTCCAGCGATTGATTGCAGCTGTTCGCTGCCACAGGTCTGGGGCGCGCTTTGCGCACTCTTGGAGCTACAGAGATGAATGCGCGCTGGCGCAAGCCCGGGCCGTGATATCATCTTTGTTTTTAAGCCGAAATGCGTCCGTTTTCCCTTTTCTGTCTACACACTGTGTCTGCTTGTAAGTACTCTGTGAATGTGCACTGCCGAACATGCTCCTCTGCTCATTTGTGGCGGTGACGTGTGTGTGTGTGTGTGTGATGGATCGGTACTTTTTAGAGGCGGTATATTACCGAATATGATTCATTAGTATCGCGGTACTATACTGATAACGGTATATCCTATAACCCTGCACTCTACCTATTTTGGCATTACAGCTTTTTATTTTACTAAACATATCTTCTTGATAGTCTATGACAGGGGTAGGGAACCTATGGCTCGCGAGCCAGATGTGGCTCTTTTGATGACTGCATCTGGCTCTCTGATAAATCTTAGCGGACACTGCTTAACACAATAAGTAATGAATAATTCCACTTGTAATCAAAGTGTTAAAAATAACGTGCACAATATAAAACATGCTTATGCTTTTGAATCCATCCATAATTTTTTCTACCGCACTTGTTCAAGAAGTTGCATTAGTGTAAGAAGTGATTTATTTATTATTGATTAGTTTAGGGTTTGCCCTCCCGGGGGTTCTTCAGACCACCGAGAACCGACATGAGAGCCTGTTTCAGGGTTGCAATATTTTTTCTCTCCCTGCTTATAACAGAGCGACAGGTGATTAGATAACAAGGCCCAGGTGGGCCATTTATGCACCTGTCGCTGATTTCGAGGCCGGTCCTGGCACACCCTGCTTTGCTGCAGGCCCGCAGGCCACGCCCCCTCCACAGTTAGCTTCAGAATAACAATGTTATTACAAATAATAAGAGAGCTATTATACTCTAGAAATGTCGGTCTTACTTAAAAATGCACACGTTTAGTTGTGTTCAGTGTTAAAAAAAATATTATATGGCTCTTACGGAAATACATTTTAAAATATTTGGATTCTCGGCTCTCTCAGCCAAAAAGGTTCCCGACCCCTGGTCTATGGAA
>NC_084627.1:16691023-16701023 GCF_033978795.1 Nerophis ophidion | reverse complement strand
ATGGAGACTTAAAAGAATGTGCAGTTTAACCTTGTTTAGCTCAGCAGTCACAAGTCATCAGGGGCGCGATGGCGGAGATAAGTGACAAGCTTAATGATGAGAGGAGCCAGAGTTTTGGGTGTGCCAAGGTCAAGATTGTCATTGGTTGGCAGGGCCGGGAGGAGGAAATTGACCGCACTGCAACGAGTATAAATAAACTTGTTTGACTTCTCAGAGTGTGATTGGATTTGAATTAGGTGTAGCTTCATGTTGATTACTCATGAATACAGTAGACAAGGGGGTCCATATGGCCCCGTTGGTTGCGGTTTACCTGACACATGAAACCTGACGAATTGAGTTGAATCCACTTTAGATGTGTTGAATATCTTAAAATATTTTTTTGTGGCAATTCCAACTTCCAATATCTGGAGAGCGAAGATCATAGCTTTGAAAGTCATTAAAAAAAAAAAAAGTGTCACAAAATAGTGCAAAGTGTGAAAATGTAAGCATAGAAATAGTGCAAAGTGTGAAAATGTAAACATAGAGAAACATGGGAAGAATATTTAGTTTGCAAGTTTACTGCCGGGAAGTTACGTGTTCTGTGTAACATTTAATTTGTTCTCCTATTCCTATTTAAGTGTGGAAATGGATTGATTTAATGCAGTATTTATTATTTGAATATTAGTGGACCAAGTTGATATTTTAAAGTAGCATTCGTCAAGAACACACACACACACATTGTTTGTAGGTAAGTTGGTTGGTTTTGTCCGGATACTAATATTTATACCATATGTCGATTGGTTGGTTTTGTTTTGATACTAATATTTATACCATATGTCGATTGGTTGGTTGGTTGGTTAGTTGGTTGGTTGGTTGGTTAGATTTGTCTCAATACTAATATTTATACCAAAATGACGATTGGTTGGTTGGTTGGTTGGTTGGTTTTGTCTCGATACTAATATTTAAACCAAAATGTTGGTTGGTTGGTTGGTTGATTGGTTTTGTACTGATACTAATATTTATACCAAAATGCCGATTGGTTGGTTTTGTAGCGATATTACTATTTATACAAAAAATGTCGATTGCTTGGTTAGTTGGTTGGTTGATTGGTTGGTTGGTTGGTCGGTCGGTTGGTTGGTCAGTTGGTTGGTTCTGTCTTGATACTAATATTTATACCAAAATGTCGATTGGTTGGTTGGTTGGTTTTGTCGCGATGCTAATATTTATACCAAAATGTCGGTTGGTTGTTTGGTTGGTTGGTTGGTCTGTTGGTTGGTTAATTTTGTCCCAATATTATTATACCAAAATGTCGATTGGTTGGTTGGTTGGTTGGTTGGTTGGTTGGTTTTGTCCTGATACAAATATTTATACCAAAATGTCGATATATATATATATATATATATATATATATATACATATATATATATATATATATATACATATATATATGTATACACATATATATATATATATATACATATATATATGTATATATATATATACATATATATATATATATATATATATATATATATATATATACATATATATATGTATATATATATATATGTGTATACATATATATATATGTATACACATATATATATATATATATATATATATATATATGTATACATATATATATATATATATATATATATATATATATATATATATATATATATATATATATATATGTATATATATATATATATATATATACATATATATATGTATATACATATATGTATATATATATATATGTATATATATGTATATACATATATGTATATATATATATATGTATATATATATATATATATATATGGTTGGTTGGTTGGTTGGTTGGTTTTGTCTCAATACTAATATTTATACCAAAATGTCGATTGGTTGGTTGGTTGGTTTTGTACCGATACTAATTTTTATTTCAAAATGTCGATTGGTTGGTCGGTTGGTTGGTTCGTTGATTTTGTCCCGATACTAATTTTTATACCAAAATTTCGATTGGTTGGTTGGTTGGTTGGTTGGTTTTGTCCCGATACTAATATTTATACCAAAATGCCGATTGGTTGGTTGGTTGGTTGGTTTTGTCCCGATATTAATATTTATACCAAAATGTTGATTGGTTGGTTGGTTGGTTGGTTGGTTGATTGGTTAGTTGGTTGGTTGGTTGATTTTGTCTCGATACCAATATTTATACCAAAATGTATTTTGATAGTTGTGACAGGTCTCCAGCCGTCATCGTGTGGGTTGCAGTGACAATCGATACAGGATGCGTCGTAGCAGGTTTGACTCTGGTTTATTGTTTCAATAAACATAGTTTCTTGCAAGTCGGTCGCGCCAATTTCTAGCGCGCCGTTTCTTCCTGCTCGTCGCGGCGCACCTTTCGGTGGCTGCGTCGTCCGCGGGGGCTCATCTCGCTCTGGGTCTCTCTCGTTGCATTCGTGGTCTTCCTTCTTGGGTGGTTCCTCTCCTACTTGTGCCCCGATTGTTCTTCTTCCTTCTCGCCTTTTATGCTGCAGAAGAAGATGTAGGGATTGAGAGCAGGTGTGTGAACTACGCACCTGACTCTGATGGCTGCAGTGTCCCTCCAGGCGTGCTCCGCCTCTCTGCTCCGCTGCATGCTCCGCCTCCTGGCCGCCATCTTGGGCAGGACCAACGCTTTTCCGAGCCTGCTGTCAGCTCCTTCTCTCCACAATAGTTTTGTGTACTTTTTAATACTTTTCTAAATAAAGGGGACCAAAAAAAATTGCATTATTGGCTTTAATTCAACAAAACATCTTAAGGTACATTAAACATATGTTTCTTATTGCAAGTTTGTCCTCAAATAAAGTAGTGAACATACCAGACAACTTGTCTTTTAGTAGTAAGAATTTTGAAGCTCCGAATTTAGTCTGCTGACAAATGCAGCAACATATTGTGTCATTTTCCATTCTATTATTTTGTCAAATTTTTTTTAAGGACAAGTGGTAGAAAATGAATTATTCATCGACTTTTTCATTTACTGTCAATATCTGCTTATTTTCTTTTTTAACATGTTCTATCTACACTTCTGTTAAAATGTATCAATCACTTATTCTTCTGTTGTTTGGATACTTTACATTAGTTTTGGATGATACCACTAATTTGGGTATCAATCCGATACCAAGTCGTTACAGGATCATACATTGGTCATGTGTCCAGGGACATTGTTCGTGAGTTTATAAACATAATATACATTTTAAAAACATGAAAGAAGATGTTGTGATGCCAAAAAATATCGACATATTCGTAGTAGAATTGACTAGATACGCTCCTTTACTTGGTATCATTACAGTGGATGTTAAGTGTAGATCCACCAATGGCGTTTGTTTACATTTTGACGCTGGTGAACTAGTAAAGCATGTTTAACGTGCATTCCTTGTCCTGCAGGGATGATACTTGTAAGAAACTTACTTTATTTCATTGGGGCAAAGATTAGTGCTTTAAAAGTAGCTAAAACACTGCAGACTGCGGCTGGACTTTAGCCGCTAGCTAGCTAGCCATGTCTTAAAGCAGCTCTTCCTGAGGGCGTTTCAGTATATATATATATATATATATATATATATATATATATATATATATATATATATATATATATATATATATATATATATATATATATTTATCGTTAGTTTTTAAGCCAAAATGCGTCCATTCTCCCTTTTCTGTCTTCTTGAAAGTACTCTGTGATTGTGCACTGCCGAAAATGCTCGTCGGCTCTTAAAACCAATTATGACACGTGGTGAAGGCAGGGAGGTGTGGGGGGGTTGGGGTACTTTTTAGAGGTGGTATAGTACCGAATATGATTCATTAGTGTTGCGGTGCTATATCAAAACCTGTATACCGTACAACCCCTACATATATATATATATATATATATATATATATATATATATATATATATATATATCATGACTTTGCCCAAAAAAATAGCTGTGACCTTGTTAAAGGCATAAACCTGGATGACTAAACACAAAATATATAAAAGATTTGCAGGCCAGAAGGAGAGTAAGTAATCAACACACGGTGGTTAGTTTCAGAGATGGCACCCCGGCTCCTTCATGCCTTAAAGACACACTGTTGATTGATGACATCGTCAGTTGAGACATCTGGCTGACGCTGTGCTAAAAATACATTCACAGAAAAAAAATGTGTTTCCTTTTCTGTGTCATCCTCCAACTTTATCCACGCATTTTTATTCATATTCGCCGTTCAGGCTTCCAAGCTTGTGACAATTAGCTGGATTAGTCTAACATCTGGTATTCCCCGGGGGCTGTGGCGCATGAAATCAAGGTGTTAAGCACATCTTTTAAATGTTTTATAATGATCTGTTGCAACTTTTTTTTCCCGTCTTCTTCTTTCTTCTCTTATGCGGTAAAATGAATGTCAGTGGGAGATGAAACAGACGGCACATGATGAAACATTTATTTTACTATATGTGGATTTATTTATGGGAGCTTTAACGTCAAAAAAAAAAGTTGCAACATCTGGTCGTGTGATGTTAGACAATTAAAATAAAATAAAAAACGGATAAAACTGCGATTAAAAGTAGTTATGTTCCGGTGTAGTACAATTTGGAACGTGTCAAGGTTGTTTTGGTCTTGACCCCGGAATGCAGAGGCGGCAGACAAAGTGCTAAGGGACAGGCCTGGCATATGAACCATCACGATTGGCAACCAGGAACAGGTGTGTTCTGAATGCCAATAAAGGGACATGTCAGGTGGCAAAAGGAGGCCTACAGGAAGTGGAATTGAAAATAAGAGCGGTGGAAAGGAAACAATACAAAACACAGGAAAGTCCAAACATGTCATTGCAAGGAGAATGTCTGTTTCAATACATGCGTAATCTGTTGAATCGCTTAAACCGCTGAAATCCGAGTCTGAATCCGAGCTAATGTCGCTATATCTTGCTGTGGTAACCGCCATGTTGTTTGTATTGGCAGCACTGTATGACGTCACAGGGAAATGGATAGTGGTTTCGAAGATAGCGAAAATAAGGCACTTTAAAGCTTTATTTAGGGATTTCCCGGGACCGGTAAAATTTTGAAAAAAAATTCAAAAAATACAACAAGCCACTGGGAACTGATTTTTATTGTTTTTAACCCTTTTGAAATTGTGATAATGTTCCCCTTTAAATCCCTGAAACACCATTCCTACCGCCAAGCATGGTAGTGGTATTAATAGGCTCTGCGCCTGTTTTGCTGCCAATGGATCTGGTGTTTCACAGAGAGTAAATGCCATCCATCCATCCATCATCTTCCGCTTATCCGAGGTCGGGTCGCGGGGGCAACAGCCTAAGCAGGGAAACCCAGACTTCCCTCTCCCCAGCCACTTCGTCTAGCCCTTCCCGGGGGATCCCGAGGCGTTCCCAGGCCAGCCGGGAGACATAGTCTTCCCAACGTGTCCTGGGTCTTCCCCGTGGCTTCCTACCGGTTGGACGTGCCCTAAACACCTCCCTAGGGAGGCGTTCGGGTGGCATCCTGACCAGATGCCCGAACCACCTCATCTGGCTCCTCTCGATGTGGAGGAGCAGCGGCTTTACTTTGAGTCCCTCCCGGATGGCAGAGCTTCTCACCCTATCTCTAAGGGAGAGCCCCGCCACACGGCGGAGGAAACTCATTTCGGCCGCTTGTACCCGTGATCTTATCATTTCGGTCATGACCCAAAGCTCATGACCATAGGTGAGGATGGGAACGTAGATCGACCGGTAAATTGAGAGCTTTGCCTTCCGGCTCAGCTCCTTCTTCACCACAACGGATCGGTACAACGTCCGCATTACTGAAGACGCCGCACCGATCCGCCTGTCGATCTCACAATTCACTCTTCCCTCACTCGTGAACAAGACTCCTAGGTACTTGAACTCCTCCACTTGGGGCAGGGTCCGTTCCCTGTACGATCAGTGCCAGAGCTTGGTTCGCATTGCCGGCAGTAAGTCGAACACATTTCCAGTGAGGGTTGGACTCCGCCAAGGCTGTCCTTTGTCACCGATTCTGTTTATAACTTTTATGGACAGAATTTCTAGGCGCAGTCAAGGCGTTGAGGGGTTCCGGTTTGGTAACCGCAGGATTAGGTCTCTGCTTTTTGCAGATGATGTGGTCCTGATGGTTTCATCTGACCGGGATCTTCAGCTGGATCGGTTCGCAGCCGAGTGTGAAGCGACCGGAATGAGAATCAGCACCTCCAAGTCCGAGTCCATGGTTCTCGCCCAGAAAAGGGTGGAGTGCCATCTCCGGGTTGGGGAGAGAGTAAATGGGACAGTGAAAAATGAAGATTACTTCAAATTCTTCAGGACAACCCAAAATCATCAGCCCGGAGGTTGGGTCTTGGGCGCAGTTGAATATTCCAACAGGACAATGACCCCAAACACACATCAAAAGTGGTAAAGGAATGGCTAAATCAGGTGAGAATTAAGGTTTTACAATGGCTTTCCCAAAAGTCCTGACTTAAATGTGTGGACATTGCTGAAGAAACAAGTCCATGTCAGAAAACCAACAAATTTAGCTGAACTGTCCAAGTGGTCTAAAATTCAACCAGAAGCTTGTGGATGGCTACCAAAAGCGCCTCATCGCAGTGAAACTTGCCAAGGGACATGTAACCAAATATTAACCTTGCTGTATGTATACTTTTGAATCAGCAGATTTGGTCACATTTTCAGTAGACCCATAATAAATTCATAAGCGAACCAAACGTCATGAATGTTTTTTTTTGTGACCAACAAGTATGTTTGCTCCAATCACTATTACACAAAAAATATAAGAGTTGTAGAAATTACTGGAAACTCAAGACAGCCATGGCATTATGTTCTTTACAAGTGTAGGTAAACCTTTTATCGCTACTATATATATTAATGTATATGTGTATATGTATATGTTTGGTTTAAACATTGATGATATCTATTAAAACAGACAAGAAGCAAGGAAATAGACAGAATTCAAAGTGGCTGAATTTGAGGAGAGACGCCAGGACACTGTATTCTTGTACAGTGTCTCAGCATGCTCTGGCGAAAGATTTATTTGGACTTTCCCTCTATACATAACAACAGCTGTTTCTTAAGGAATGGGGGTTATGTAAACAGCCATTGTTTTCGGTCACATTAACACAAAAGAAAAATATGCCTCTGGCTTGGACTGGTCCTGGATCGAGCTTGGGCAAGTCTTGGATCACAATAGATAGCCCCTCCCGCCTCCTCTCATTGTACACAGCAGAATTTTCAAGACAGCTTTCGTCTGTTCACTGGGAACTCGGAGAACGGAAAGTTTTTTGACAATTTACATACAATTTTTCTGACAGTATATATATTTATATTATTAGCTGCAATATACGGTATATGGTGCTATAGATTGATGCCTCATCGTCCATCCCTATGAAGACAAACTGGAGTCTAAGATCTGACTGTGAAACAGACACAGTATGCATTTGTTGATTAAAGCTAGCTCTAATATTACTAAACACAAAACATACCCGCCTGAACAATTATTTTCCCTTAGCGATAAATCGCATTGTGGTGCTTTTAATACACCCCGTAAATTGGATTGACTTGAAATTTCTCATACAGCTCAACGCTTTCGACAGAGGGACTGAAACCCGGCTCCTTAATCAGCCTTTTGTGCAAATCATGACATAGAAGAGTTCAGACGAGGCCTTTATAGAAAACATGCTTACCCTTTACAGCTGCTTTTATTACAGCTCTTTCAACACACAGCATCCGGGGATCAATACTTCGTCACCTTGTAGGTGTTAAAACTGGATTAAAAGCCCCTTCAAAGCTCATAATGAGAAGTTCCTGATCTCATTTTTTCACAAAGCTTTGAGTCCGATATTTAAACCGATCCACTCCCTTGAGTGCGCACCGTATGCGTCTGTGTCGAATACTGAAAATATGTCACAACCCGTGTGGTTTTGCATCTTGCAAAAACTGCATTTTTGTCAAAGCAATTTTATAAACAAGAAGTCTATAGGGTTGCATTTACATACCCAGTGACTGAGTGTTAATGAGCTTTCTGTTGGCAAGTCGGGCTAATTGGACATGTCCAAGCACAAATTTAATTACGGGCATACGAGTGAACCCATTTCCAATGCCCCCACTCTTTGCATGAGTCGCTTTTGTAAAAAAAAAAAAAAACCCTGTAAAAGGATCCAAGTCATCTGTAGAACTGCACCCACGTGATGACAATATAACTTGGCTTATCATAAATAGACTGAACATTTGATAGCATGTTGCAGCCGTGCGCCCTTAAAAGTGACTGCCAATCACGAGGAATTAAGACATCTGCCTTCCACATAATCGTGTTTGCATTTCGTGCGGGGGTAAGTCCTGAGGTGTAATCCTGATTGACTTCCCCAGACGGTGTTTTGCTTATTAACTGTAATACAGACACCATTGTAAAAGATTACAGATGTCACCTATGCTAGTTTGTGTAGAGTCAAGTGCTTCTTAAATATATACATACATATATACATACAGTATATATACACACAAACACAAATATATACTGTATATATAAATTCACACACATATATATATATATATATATATATGTGTGTATATATATATATATATATATATATATATATATATATATATATATATGTGTGTATCTATATATATATATATATATATATATATATATATATATATATATATATATGCATCTATATGTATGTATGTATATGTATCTTTATATGTGTATATATGTGCACATATAAATATATGTAGATGAGTATGTAGGTGTGGGAAAAATCACAAGACTACTTCATCTCTACAGAACTGTTTCATGAGGGGTTCCCTCAATCATCAGAAATCTCCTGATGACTGAGGGAACCCCTCATGAAACAGTTCTGTAGAGATGAAGTAGTCTTGTGATTTTTCCCACACCTACATATTGCGCTCTACCACGGTATCGAGCACTATTCTCTGGATAATCCAATCAAGACACATATATATATATTTATATATATATATATATATATATATATATATATATATGTATATGTATATATATTTATCTATTTATATGTGAATTTATATATACAGTATATATTTGTGTTTGTGTGTATATACATATATATATACACACATATATATATATATCTATATATATATATATATATATATATATATATATATATATATATATATATATATATATATATATATATATATATATATATATAGATATATATATGTATATATATGTATATATATATCAGAAAAAACACAGAGGCTATATCGTCCCTACAAGCCTGTTTTGCACGTTTAAGATTTTAATATATATATACATATATATATATGTATATATACATACACACACACACACACACACACACATACCCATATATAAATATGGGTATGTGTGCCTAACCCCGAGCTGGTGTTAGGCACTTGAGTAATTGCCATCCATCCATCCATCATCTTCCGCTTATCCGAGGTCGGGTCGCGGGGGCAACAGCCTAAGCAGGGAAACCCAGACTTTCCTCTCCCCAGCCACTTCGTCTAGCTCTTCCCGGGGGATCCCGAGGCGTTCCCAGGCTAGCCGGGAGACATAGTCTTCCCAACGTGTCCTGGGTCTTCCCCGTGGCCTCCTACCGGTTGGACGTGCCCTAAACACCTCCCTAGGGAGGCGTTCGGGTGGCATCCTGACCAGATGCCCGAACCACCTCATCTGGCTCCTCTCGATGTGGAGGAGCAGCGGCTTTACTTTGAGTTCCTCCCGGATGGCAGAGCTTCTCACCCTATCTCTAAGGGAGAGACCCGCCACACGGCGGAGGAAACTCATTTCGGCCGCTTGTACCCGTGATCTTATCCTTTCGGTCATGACCCAAAGCTCATGACCATAGGTGAGGATGGGAACGTAGATCGACCGGTAAATTGAGAGCTTTGCCTTCCGGCTCAGCTCCTTCTTCACCACAACGGACCGGTACAGCGTCCGCATTACTGAAGACGCCGCACCGATCCGCCTGTCGATCTCACGATCCACTCTTCCCTCACTCGTGAACAAGAC
>NC_084627.1:16246023-16346023 GCF_033978795.1 Nerophis ophidion | reverse complement strand
AATTAATTATTTTTAAATAATAATAATAATCATACTAATAACACGACTACTAATAATGATAGAGTGTCCGCCCTGAGATCGGTAGGTTGTGAGTTCAAACCCCAGCCGAGTCATACCAAAGACTATAAAAATGGTAGCCATAATAATAATAACAATAATACCTATATGAATGATAATATTTTAGGATTGGAAAAACATTTATTTTTACCACAATGCAAACATTTTATAATTGTACTGCAAATTCATACATACAGTAACAAAAGTAAAATTAATGAAAAACTAAACATGAGAAGTAAATCATACAAATTGCAGTCTAAAGAGAATTTTATTGCAATTAATTATTTTTAAATAATAATAATAATCATAATAATAACACGACTACTAATAATGATGGAGTGTCTGCCCTGAGATCGGTAGGTTGTGAGTTCAAACCCCGGCCGAGTCATACCAAAGACTATAAAAATGGTAGCCATAATAATAATAACAATAATACTCATATGAATGATAATATTTTAGGATTGGAAAAACATTTATTTTTACCACAATGCAAACATTTTATAATTGTAGTGCAGATTTATACATACAGTAACAAAAGTAAAATTAATGAAAAACTAAACATGAGAAGTAAATCATACAAATTGCAGTCTAAAGAGAATTTTATTGCAATTAATTATTTTTAAATAATAATAATAATCATAATAATAACACGACTACTAATAATGATAGTGTCCGCCCTGAGATCAGTAGGTTGTGAGTTGAAACCCCAGCCGAGTCATACCAAAGACTATAAAAATGGTAGCCATAATAATAATAACAATAATACTTATATGAATGATAATATTTTAGGATTGGAATAACATTTATTTATACCACTATGCAAAAATGTTATAATTGTTTTGCGGATTTATACATACAGTAACAAAAGTAAAATGTAATGAAAAACTAAACATGAGAAATAAATCATATATATTGCAGACTAAAGAGAATTTTAAAGCAATTAATTATTTTTAAATAATAATAATCATAATAATAACACGACTACTACTACTAATAATGATAGGGTGTCCGCCCTGGGATCGGTAGGTTGTGAGTTCAAACCCCGGCCGAGTCATACCAAAGACTATAAAAATGGGAGCCATTACCTTTCTGCTTGGCACTCAGCATTAAGGGTTAGAATTGGGGGTTAAATCACCAAAAATTATTCTCGGGCGTGGCCACCGCTGCTGCCCACTGCTCCCCTCACCTCACAGGGGTTGATCAAGGGTAATGGGTCAAATGCAGAGAATAATTTCGCCACACCTAGTGTGTGGCAACCATTGGGACTTTACTTTTTTCTTTACTTGTGTGTCGGTGCAGCTTCATAGCTTACCAAAGTCGTACGTAAACATTTTGATAGATTTTTGAGCGCCGCGTGTAATGGTAAAAATGGTAGCCAATACCTTTCTGCTTGGCACTCAGCATCTAGGCTTGTAATCGGGGGTTAAATCACCAAAAATAAGTCCCGGGCGCGGCCACTGTTGCTGCTCATTGCTCTCTTCATCTTCCAGGGGGTGGAACAAGGGGATGGGTCCAATGCAGAATTTCACCACACCTAGTGTGTGTGTGACAACCAGTGGTATTTTACTTTAACTTTAACGGCCATAATGTTTTGTATTCAACAAATACATTTCAACACGGACAGACACTGAAAAGGTGTGTTATTGTTTGTGCGATGGCGCCATCTTTTGGACGAGCTTGCTCAGTGCAGGTGCTGCGGGTTGAAAATGTACTTCTTGTTCCGTGCTTTGAACCGGAAGTGTGTGTGTGTGTGTGTGTGTGTGTGTGTGTGTGTGTGTGTGTGTATATATATGTATATATATATATATATATATTTTTTTTTCGATAGTGTTTCTGCTATTATTTTCTTCATTCATCACTCCAAGCAATGTCTGTAAGTTTTACAATACAACTAAAACAATTCAGTGTTTTCATGCATATTTGTACGTGCTATCATAATGTAATTAAGCTAGCGTCGTTAGCATTAGCTAATATGCTAACATTTTTACAAGTGTCTCTGTTAGTATTATTAACTTACCATGGCATTCTTTTTGTCATGTTTCAGTTTTGCAAATTCACCAAAACTTGGACTTGGACTTACTGAATCCAGACAGTGATCGAATAAACCAAAAAAGTTACTTTTTTTTGGACTATAAGCCGCAATTTTTTCTACGCTTAGGACGCTTCAGCTTATAAAACTGTGCGGCTGATGTATGCATTTTTCTTTAACGGCCATAATCTTTTCGTATTCAACAAATAAATTTCAACACCGACAGACACTGAACAGATGTTATTGTTTGTGCTGTGGCGCCATCTTTTGGACGAGCTCGCTCACTGCATATGCTGCAGGTTGAAAATGTACTTCCTGTTTCGTGCTTTGAACCGGAAGTATTTATAGTTGTTTTTACTATTTCTCCATAGTGTTTCTGCTATTGTTTCTCCATTTATCACTCCAAACATTTGTAAGTTTTACAATACAACTAAAGCAATTCATACTTACTAAACCGTCCCATGTGTGATGTCTGTTAGTGTTTCATGCATATTTGTACGTGCTATCGTAATGTAATCAAGCTAGCATCATTAGCATTAGCTAATTTGCTATGATGTTTACAAGTGTCTGTTTTAGTATTACTAACTTACCATGGCATTCTTTTTGTCATGTTTCAGTTTTGTAAATTCACCAAAACTTGGTCTTGGACTTACTCAATCCAGACGGTGATCGAATAAACCAAAATGGTACCGTTTTTTTCGGACTATAAGCCGCTACTTTTTTCTACGCTTTGGCTGCGCGGCTGATTTATTAATTTTTCTTTGCTAACGGCTATAATATTTTTGTATTCAACAAATACATTTCAACACCGACAGACATTGAACAGATGGTTATTGTTTGTGCCATCTTTTGGACGAGTTTGCTCACTGCAGGCGCTGTGGGTTGAAAATGTACTTCCTGTTTCGTTCTTTGAACCAGAAGTATATTTTGTTTTTTCTACTATTTGTCCATAGTGTTTTTGCTATCGTTTCTTCATTCATCACTCCAAGCAACGTTTGTAAGTTTTACAATATAACTAAAACAATTCAGTGTTTTCATGCTTATTTGTACGTTAGCAACGTTTGCATTAGCTAATATGCTAACACGTTTACAGGCGTCTGTGTTAGTATTATTAACTTACAATGGCATTTTTTTTGTATTGATTCAGTTTTGTAAATTCAGCAAAACTTGGACTCGGACTAACTGAATCCTAACGGCGATCGAATAAACCAAAAATGTACTGTAATTTTCGAACTATAAGCCGCTACTTTTTTTCTACATTTTGAACGCCGCGGTTTATAAAACGGTGCGGCTGATTTTTGCATTTTTTTTTGCTAACGGCCATAATGTTTTGTATCCAACAAATACATTTCAACACCGACAGACACTGAACAGATGTGTTATTGTTTATGCCATAGACGCCATCTTTTGGACGAGCTTGCTCACTGCAGGTGCTGTGGGTTGAAAATGTACTTCCTGTTTCGTGCTTTGAACCAGAAGTATATATTGTTTTTTCTACTATTTGTCCATAGTGTTTCTGCTACCGTTTCTTCATTCATCAATCCAAGCAACGTTTGTAAGTTTTACAATATAACTAAAACAATTCAGTGTTTTCATGCATATTTGTATGTGCTATCGTAATGTAATCAAGCTAGTATTGTTTACATTAGCTAACATGTTTACTGTGTTAGTATTATTAACTCACAATTGCATTTTTTTTTAAATGTTTCAGTTTCGTAAATTTACCAAAACTTGGACTTATTGAGTCTGTTTATTATGGTCTTCTGCGGCTTTTATGGGTAAAAACATGTATTTCGTATGAAATTTGGTTCTTGCGATTTAGAAAAATAACGTCATTCCCCAATCCAAACTGAACGTATGTGATGTCACATAAACCGGAAGTGAAACAACTGATCACCCTTTACAATTTACAATTAAACATAAACATTAAAACACACAACTAAAAATAATATGCCTCTTATGAAGCCAGAACAATATTTAATGTTTCCTCTGCCGAAAAGGTATTTTAGGTCAATTTATATTTGTCATAAAAAAATTACAAATTTGTTAAAGCATTTTAGTGTGTGTAATTACTTACTTTATTTAGCCATTGTGTTTATTCTTTTGGTTGTGTATATTTGAGGGTCCTCCACCTTAACAGAAACTAGGGTTCTAAAGGAGTGGAAAGTTCCCGGTTAATTTCTGGAAACTTTCCGGAAATTTACCACGGGAAGTTAAGCTTGGGAAGTTTGGAAATACTGACCATTTTTGTGATTATTCAAAATTGGACACCGTCCATGGGAATTAATGCGAATATATTCAAAGTTGGTTGCAATAATATCTCCAAAATTTTCTGAACCTTCTGATGACATTAAGGACCATAGATGGTGAGATTCGTAAATTCCTTGCTATAACTCGTTGAGAAATGTTCTTAAACTGTTCGACAGATTGCTCAAACATTTGGTCACAAAGTGGTGACCCTCGCCTCATCCTTGTTTGTGAATGGCTGAGCATTTCTTACAAGCTACTTTTATACCCAATCATGGCACGTACCTGTTCCCGATTAGCCTGTGGGATGTTCCAAATAAGTCTTTTTTGCCACCTGTGCCAGCTTTTTTGAAACATGGCAGGCATCACATTACAAATGAGCTATTATTTTGCATAAAATAACAATGTTTTCTAGTTTGAAGGTTAAGTCTCTTGTCTTTGCAGTCTATTCAATTGAATAGAAGTTGAAAAGGGTTTGCAAGTCATTGTATTCTGTTTTTATTTAAGATTTACACAACGTGCCAACTTCACTGATTTTGGGTTTTGGTAATCGTGCTATCCAGTCGTTATGTCTTTATTAGTTTGAGTCTCATTTGCAAGTATTATATAGCAGAGTTTGAATGCATTTGCAATTCCATGACGTTAGATGGCAGGAGTGTATAGGCTACGCTGTGTTGTCGAACTAGAAAGTACCTTTTGTCGTGTGCCAGTCGAATTTGAGACCTACAAAGTATTTGTACTGTAAATATTGTACTTATTACTTACCAACCGTTTGATCGTAACGTGCATCTTAGTTGTAGTTTTTGTTACCAAATTTGGAGGTCTTAAAATCACCACGTAAAATCGGAAATGATCACCTGTAGCATGAATACCATTAATCGATTGAAGTTGAGAAACTTATTCGGGTGTGACCATTTAATGGTCAATTTTTGGAATATGTCCTGTACTGTGCTATCTACTAATAAAAGTCTCATTCAGTCAATCAATCAAAATATATGGCTCAGCCAGTGTAAATAACCATTAGGCTAGGGGAAGTTTAACTGAATCTGCTCCAAGTCATGCTGGAGTGGTTGTTTCCTCGCCAAGTGTTTAAACCGGCGTTTGGTCTGCAACCAGACGCGAAGTTCATAGCAACAAAGGTATGGTAATATGGTACCGCTGGATTTTACGGGAATGGATACCCGGAAGCGGCGCAAGAATTCCATCAGTGCCGATAAAATGACCAAATTCTGCAACAAGCTAGTTAACTGCATCAGTTATGTTAATATTGCCAGTAATGTTGCTGTCTGGACAAAATACTAAACATAAATATAAAATAGAACCCTGGCCCTCTTTGGCTTTTAGCACTACTCAAGTTGTGTGGTCCTCTGTTGTCCTCTGTGTTTTTAAAAATGTTATTTCTATTTACCCTTTGAAATCGGGCGGTATAGCTTGGTTGGTAGAGCGGCCGTGCCAGCCACTTGAGGGTTGCAGGTTCGATCCCCGCTTCCGCCATCCTTGTAGTCACTGCCGTTGTGTCCTTGGGCAAGACACTTTACCCACCTGCTCCCAGTGCCACCCACACTGGTTTAAATTTAAGCATTAGATATTGGGTTTCACTATGTAAAGCGCTTTGAGTCTGTCATGATCCGTTGCCCGGATCATGTCTTATTCTGGTTTTGTTCCATCTTTGTATCGTATTCTGTTGGTGTTTGACTTCCTTAGTTCTTGGTGGCCCTTCCTGTTTGTTCGATTGTCATAGTCACGCATTAGTGCCACCTGCCTCTTGTTTTTGACGTGCACCTGCCTCCTGATTGCCACCTTTATTTAAGCCTGCCTTTTCTGTTCATTCGAGATCGCTCCCTAGTTTCGACGCTGATTCCCGACTCTGGTAAAACTGTTTTTGTACTTGCTAGCTTCCGCCCTATGCTTTGTGTTTTCTAGCTCCCATGCTAGCTCTTTGTTTTGCCTTTTTATGCTTAGTGCAAGTTATCTGTTTATAGTCTGTTCTTTAGCTAAATAAATCATCATTTCTTACTTTCACGCTGTGTCCTGCATCATGAGAGAACTCACCCGCATCACCACCATGCCCAGCAAACGTCACGGAGTATATAAATATATATATAATTCACTTCACTTCACTTAATCATATGTATTTCTAAATTGGTTTTATAATGGTTTTATATTTATTTATTTTTTTGTTTTTATTCAGTCATTGGTGGAGCTAAGGATATTGTTTGGGTATATTTTTTAATATTGTTGTGCAGCACTTTGGAAACATTTTTGTTGTTTAAATAAAGTATAAATGTATATAAATAAAGTGGATTTGATTGGATTGGCCCTACTTTGCAGTTAAGTGACTAAACACATGGAGAAACATTAAGAAATAAAGTTAAAGTACCAATGATTGCCACACACACACACTAGGTGTGGTGAAATTTGTCCCCTGCATTTGACCCATCCCCTTGATCACCCCCTGGGAGGTGAGGGGAGCAGTGGGCAGTAGCGGTGCGGCGCCCGGGAATAATTTTTTGTGATTTAACCCCCAATTCCAACCCTTGATGCTGAGTGCCTAGCAGGGAAGTAATGGTTCCCATTTTTATAGTCTTTGGTATGACTCGGCCGGGTTTGAACTCAAAACCTACCAATCTCAGGGCGGACACTCTAACCACTCGGCCATACAGTAGGGGTTTTGTTAATTTTAATGACAACATGTATGATTTCTAGTGTAATTTGAAGAGTTTCGTCCTTCAGTAACGTACTGGGTTGCTCTATTATATACAAAAATGAAAGTGCTGCTCAAAAGTCTACAGTACCTTTGCAATGTTAGCTCTTGTGTTTCTCTCCACATGGCTCGGGGGCTGTTGCATATTTTAGTAATCCAGAGTGCTGACCACCTTTGAGTTGCGAGGTTGTGACAAGGAAGGTTTATTATACTCTCCTCTTACTGTAGTTGTTTTTTTCTTGTTGTTGTTTTTTTTACCACGCAGCTGTGGGGAGTGGAAGACGTTTCTTTCTCAGCAATCCACATATTCTATGAAGACGATAGATAATACTTCTCAGAGACTGACTGAGATGTAAAACGGCCCCAAAAGCAGCAATTTTGCTGTGTTTATTTAATTTGTAATACTCAATGAGACCGTAATTTTGTTTAAACCAAAGCTAAACAAAGTGTGCCTCAACTTTCTTAATGGTGTTGGAACGGTTAAATGAACTAGAAGAGACAATTCCTGAAAGGCCAACTGAAATGAGATTTCCTTATTCAAACGGGGATAGCAGGTCCATTCTATGTGTCATACTTGGTCATTTTGCTATTTTGGCATATTTTTGCTGAAAGGATTTAGTAGAGAACATCGACGATAAAGTTCGCAACTTTTGGTCGCTATTAAAAAAGCCTTGCCTGTACCGTAAGTAGCAGACGATGTGCGCGTGATGTCACGGGTTGTAGGGCTCCTCACATCCTCACATTGATTATAATCATAGCCAACAGCACCAAGAGCGATTCGGACCGAGAAAGCGACGATTTTCCCATTAATTTGAGCGAGGATGAAAGATTCGTGGATGAGGAAAGTTGGAGTGAAGCACTAGAAAAAAAAATGTGAGGGCAGTGAGAGAGATTCAGATGTTATTAGGCACATTTACTAGGATAATTCTGGAAAATCCCTTATCTGACTATTGTGTTACTAGTGTTTTAGTGAGATTATAAAGTCATACCTTAAAGTGGGCGGGGGTGTTGACCGCCAGTGTCTCTGATGGAAGCCATGGAGGAGCCAAGAAAGTTGCAGCTGCCTTTTTGACAGCTGGCACAGGAGGACGCAAGCTCGATCCGCTCATGTCTCCGGTAAGAGCCGACTTATCACCACAATTTTCTCACCGAAACCTGCCGGTTGACATGTGGTGGGGAAACATGTTCGCTTGACCGCTCTGTTCCATGTTAAAGCTTCACAACGAACAAAGAAACACCGGCTGCATTTTGGTTGCTAAAGGCAGCTGCAATCCACCGCTTTCCACCAAATACATTCTTCTTTATCGTCTCCATTATTATTTGAACAAATTGCAAAAGATTCAGCAACATAGATGTCCAAAATACTGTGTAATTATGCGATTAAAGCAGACGACTTTTAGCCGTGAGTGGTGCTGGGATTAAATGTCCGCTCCAACCAATAACGTCACAAGCAGGCGTCGGCATAAGCGTCATCCAGGGTTTCCCACACATTCATTTATTTAAAGAATTACGGGCGCCACAAAAAAAAATATTATTATTATTTTTTTTTTTTTTTCGGCTTTTGATTCGCTCCACCGCTCATAAAAGCGATGGGACTCTGTCTGTGAATGAAGCTTGTAGTTACATGTTATATAAATATGTAAATATTATATAAATATGTATATAAATATGTACATAAACTGTTGTAATTATATTCCAACTCCGCGTTTATCTTGGTCAACGCCGCCGCCAAAGCCACCCCCCTCTCCCCCTTTTCCGCCCGACAACACCACCACATATAGATGCCTGATGCCTGCAATGTTAATATTTCATCATTTATATATTTCCCCATTAATTTGAGCGAGGATGAACGATTCGTGGATGAGGAAAGTGAGAGTGGGGGGGGTGGGGGGGGGTCCTCTCCTAGGTTTCTCATAGTCACTGTCACCGACGTCCCACTGAGGTGAGTTTTTCCTTGCCCTTATGTGGGCCCTACCGAGGATGTCGTTGTGGTTTGTGCAGCCCTTTGAGTCACTTGTGATTTAGGGCTATATAAATAAATATTGATTGATGATTGATTGATATAAACTATCAGACTGCGTGGTCGGTAATAGTGGGTTCCAGTAGGCCTTTAAGGACACACTTGCAATAAGAAACATATGTTTAATGTACCATAAGATTTTTTGTTAAAATAACACCAATAATGCAATTTTTTGTTGTCTCCTTTATTAAGAATAGTATTGAAAATTATTGAAATCATTTTGGTACCGATACCAGTATATTTGTATCGGGACAACACTGTACTAAAAACTAAGGGTGTAACGGTATGTGTATTTGTATTGAACTGTTTCGGTACGGGGGTTTCGGTTCAGTACGAGGGTGTATCGAACGAGTTTGTAATCTAAAGTCTTAACAAGCTGCTCTGCAGTTGCCTCTGTCTGAGCAGTGAGCACCCAGCATTGTCCCGCCCACACAACTATCTGATTGGTTACATACAAAGCCAATCAGCTGGGCGTATTCAGAACGATGTAACAGCCAATCAGCAGTGCGTATTCAGAAAGCATGGAGTCAGTGCTCCGGCGTAGAGATGAGCAGATATGTGTTTACCGGGTGAGTAGCTGACATCGTACACTCCCCAAATTATTAAAAAACACTTCCCAGTCACAACTATTACAAACATCACTATGAGCCCGTTGACCTTCTAGAAACTTAAACTGCAGCTCAGCTCTCTCATAGTTCTGGCTTGAGGTGAAGGCTAATTAGCTTTTAGCGTTAGGTTAGCTCATTTTGCTGTGTGTGTGTGTGCGTAAGTGTGTGTGTGTGCGTGTGTGTGTGTGTATAATAAAAGTCAACTACAGGCTTCCCAAATGCTGTAATAAATTAAGCATGATGAGTTGACTTGAAGGGCTTCACGGTGTCAGAGGGGTTAGTGCGTCTGCCTCACAATACGAAGTTCCTGCAGTCCTGGGTTCAAATCCAGGCTCGGGATCTTTCTGTGTGGAGTTTGCATGTTCTCCCCGTGAATGCGTGGGTTCCCACCTTCCTGGGTGGTCAATGGAACCCGCACGACGACGGCAAGAGTCCGTCACACATTCCTCCCACCTCCAAAGACATGCACCTGGGGATAGGTTAATTGGCAACACTAAATTGGCCATAGTGTGTGAATGTGAGTGTGAATGTTGTCTGTCTATCTGTGTTGGCCCTGCGATGAGGTGGCGACTTGTCCAGGGTATACCCTGACTTCCGCCCGATTGTAGCTGAGATAGGCGCCAGCCCCCCCCCCCGCGACCCCGAAAGGGAATATGCGGTAGAAAATGGATGGATGGAGTTGACTTGAAGCTGTTTAATGTTGCACTTTTTATATGTAGAAGAAAAGTTGTCATTTTATTTAATCAAAGCAACAACTTGAGGCAGTTTAATGTGGATTAACGTGGGCAGAATTATTATAGTGTTCCCAATGTTATAATGATAAAGCTATTGTTTACAAATTTGGTAAATAAATAACCAAAAAATGTATATTTTGTTGTTTTCTTACTGTACCGAAAATGAACCGAACCGTGACCGCTAAACCGAGGTACGTACCGGACCGAAATTCTTGTGTACCGTTACACCCCTACTAAAAACGAATACCAAGGGTAAAACTTCTAGTTTAGCACGAGTCCCATTATAAACAGCCATGTGAGAACTCATTGAATATATTTCAACTCTTTCTTGCATTGTTCTATACTTCACTGGAGACAAGTGTGCTGGCGCGTGTGTTGTCGATGCGAATCAATGCACCAGCCAGGTGGAAACAATTGAGATAGAAATCCACTTCCAGGACTCTGATCCCAATCAGTGGAGGAGAAAGCACCTTTGGCAAGTCGGGGAGCGTGCACAACAGGGGGACAACCAAGGAAGGCACAACAGAGGCTCCTCCCTGTGTATGTGCATCAGTGGGGGGTTCACTGTCGGTGCTTAGGAAAGCGGACATCAGCCGCGCTAACACAAACCGACAGCCCGGTATGTGGTCGGTGGATAAGGACCATTGCGGTGTCGCCGTTGTGTATTATGGCTGATCTTTTATGAGTCGATCGCTGCTGGGCTGAGTCATGCGGCGCGTCAGGTGTGCCTCTGGGTGAGATATCCCATTTTTTACTCTCCAATCCGGTTTATTTGCCGCTGCTCGTTGTCACATACTTCTGTCACACACATACATAACGCTTCATCCGGAACCTCAAGTCTATTCAGATTTGTTCACACTTCCTAACCATTTTAACTATTGTCATAACTCCAGGCTTTGTTGCAGGATGTGCACTTTAATAAATCACAATATTCTGTTCAGGGTTTTATGTCGCCGATTCTCGGTATCTGTTTCAAAATTATTGTTATGCGCGAAAAAACCTTTTCACATAATATCTACGCCTTTTCTCACACACAAGTGAATGCAAGGCATACTTGGTCAACAGCCATACAGGTCACACTGAGGGTGTCCGTATAAACAACTTTAAAGGCCTACTGAAATGAGATTTTCTTATTTAAACGGGGATAGCAGGTCCATTCTATGTGTCATACTTGATCATTTTGCGATATTGCCATATTTTTGCTGAAAGGATTTAGTAGAGAACATCGACGATAAAGTTAGCAACTTTTGGTCGCTAATAAAAAAGCCCTGCCTGTACCGGAAGTATGTGCGCGTGACGTCAAGAGTTGCAGGGCTCCACACATATTCACATTGTTTATAAAGGGAGCCACCAGCAGTAAGAGCCATTCGGACCGAGAAAGCGACAATTTCACCATTAATTTGAGCGAGGATGAAAGGTTTGTGAATTAGGATATTGAATTGAAGGACTCATCCATCCATCCATCCATCCATCATCTTCCGCTTATCCGAGGTCAGGTTGCGGGGCAGCAGCCTAAGCAGGGAAGCCCAGACTTCCCTCTCCCCAGCCACTTCGTCTAGCTCTTCCCGGGGGATCCCGAGGCGTTCCCAGTCCAGCCGGGAGACATAGTCTTCCCAACGTGTCCTGGGTCTTCCCCGTGGCCTCCTAATGGTTGGATGTGCCCTAAACACCTCCCTAGGGAGGCGTTCGGGTGGCATCCTGACCAGATGCCCGAACCACCTCGTCTGGCTCCTCTCGATGTGGAGGAGCAGCGGCTTTACTTTGAGTTCCTCCCGGATGACAGAACTTCTCACCCTATCTCTAAGGGAGAGCCCCGCCACCTGGCGGAGGAAACTCATTTCGGCCGCTTGTACCCGTGATCTTATCCTTTCGGTCATGACCCAAAACTCATGACCATAGGTGAGGATGAGAATGTAGATCGACCAGTAAATTGAGAGCTTTGCCTTCCGGTTCAGCTCCTTCTTCACCACAACGGATCGATACAACGTCCGCATTACTGAAGACGCCGCACCGATCCGCCTGTCAATCTCACGATTCACTCCCCCCCTACTCGTGAACAAGACTCCTAGGTACTTGAACTCCTCCACTTGGGGCAGGGTCTCCTCCCCAACCCAGAGATGGCACTCCACCCTTTTCCAGACTAGAAAAAAAAAAAAAAAAGCGCCGGTTTCGGGCGGCGGCAGTGTGAGCTTTTCAGATATAATTAGACACAATTACTAGGATAATTCTGGAATATCCCTTATCTGCTTATTGTTTTTAAGTGTTTTAGTGAGATTTTAAAGATTGTAAAGGCATACCCCGAGGTCGGATGGCTGTGAGAGAGAAGCCGAGGAGCCAAGCTCACAGCTGCCTTTTTTGACGGATGCTGCAGGACGACGAATAATCCTCTGATGTCTTCGGTAAGATATATATATCACAATTTCCCCATCCAAAAACATGCTGGTTGACGTAGAGAAAACATGTTCGCTTGACCGCTCTGATTCACAACAAACAAAGAAACACCGGCTGTGCCTCGGTGCTAAAGACAGCTGCAATCCACCGCTTTCCACCAACAGCATTGTTCTTTATAGTCTCCATTATTAAATGAACAAATTGCAAAAGATCCAGCAACAAAGATGTCCAAAATACTGTGTAATTATGCGATTAAAGTAGAGGACTTTTAGCTGCTAGTGGTGCAGCGCTAATATTTCCTAACAGTCCGCGTACAGCATTCCGCGACGTTTTCAACAAGAAACTCGCAGGAAATTTAAAATTGCAATTTAGTAAACTAAAAAGGCCGTATTGGCATGTGTTGCAATGTTAATATTTCATCATTGATATATAAACTATCAGACTGCGTGGTCGGTAGTAGTGGGTTTCAGTAGGCCTTTAGACTATTGTCAAAACTCCAGGCTTTGTTGCGGGATGTGTAGCGAAGCCTGATTTTATATTTTTAGAAACACTGTTGGGCACTTCAATCAATCACAATATTCTGTTTAGCGTTTTATGTCGCCGATTCTCTGTATCGGTTTCAAAATTATTGGTATCGGTATTAAAAAGTAAAATTTCTGACTTATTAAAACACTGCTGTGTACTCGGATGTAGGGAGAAGGACAGAGCGCGAATAAACCTTTGTGTGCCGGCCAAGTCACATAATATCTACGGCTTTTCACACACACAAGTGAATGCAAGGCGTACTTGGTCAGGAGCCATACAGGTCACACTGAGGGTGGCCGTATAAACAACTTTAACACTGTTACAAATATGTGCCACACTGTGAACCCACACCAAACAAGACTGACAAACACATTTCGGGAGAACATCCGCACCGTAACACAACATAAACACAAATACCCAGAACCCCTTGCAGCACTAACTCTTCCGGGGCACTACAATATACACCCCACCCCCTAGCCCCGCCCACCTCAACCTCCTCAAATTCCAAGCTGCTGTTTTGAGGCATGTTCAAAAAATATAATGCACTTTGTGACTTCAATGATAAATATGGCAGTGCCATGTTGGCATTTTTTTTCCATATCTTGAGTTGATTTATTTTGGAAAACCTTGTGACATTGTTTAATGCATCCGGCGGGGCATGACAACAAAATTAGGCATGATAATGTGTTAATTCCACGACCGTATATATCGGTATCGGTTGATATCGGTAATTAAAAGTTGGCCAATATCAGAATATCAGATATTGGCAAAAAAGCCATTATCGGACATCTCTACTTATTACGCATATCTATTTTGTTTGCTATTGTGTGCTTTGCTTGCTCCAACCGTAGTAGTTTATAGGGACGGTATAGCTCGGTTGGTAGAGCGGCCGTGCCAGCAACTTGAGGGTCGCAGGTTCGATCCCCGCTTCCGTCATCCAAGTCACTGCTGTTGTGTCCTTGGGCAAGACACTTTACCCACCTGCTCCCAGTGCCACCCACACTGGTTTAAATGTAACTTAGATATTGGGTTTCACTATGTAAAGCGCTTTGAGTCACTAGAGAAAAAGCGCTATATAAATATAATTCACTTCACTTCACATAGCATTCCATGTATACTTTTTGTTATAGATGTCCGATAATGGCCTTGAGGTGGGGTTAGCGGGGTGTGTATATTGTAGTGTCCCGGAAGAGTTAGTGCAGCAAGGGGTTCTGGGTATTTGTTCCGTTGTGTTTATGTTGTGTTACGGTGCGGATGTTGTCCGAAATGTGTTTGTCATTCTTGTTTGGTGTGGGTTCACAGTTCAGCGCATATTTGTAACATTGTTCAGAGCCTACTGAAACCCACTACTACCAACCACGCAATTTGATAGTTTATATATCAATGATGAAATATTAACATTGCAACACATGCCAATACCGGCGGTTTAGTTTACTAAATTGCAATTTTAAATTTCGCGCGGAAGTATGCTAAAACGTCGCGGTATGATGATGTGTGCGCTTGACGTCACACATTGTAGAGGACATTTTGTTCCAGCATTGTTCACAACTATAAGTCATCTCTTTTCATCGCATAATTCCACAGTATTATGGACATCTGTAATGCTGAATCTTTTGCAATTTGTTTAATTAATAATGGAGACATCAAAGAAGAAAGATGTAGGCTGCCTTTAGCAACACAAACACAGCCTGTGTTTCCTTGATTCCTTGTTTACATTCCCGAATGATGACTGTGAAGCTTTACTATGGAACAGAGCGGTCAAGCGAACATGGTTCCCTAACACATGTCAACCGGCAGGTCTCGGTGAGAAAAAGAGTGGTAATAAGTCGGCTTTTACCGTAGACATGAGCGGAGAGCTTGCGTCGTTCCTCCTGCACCTGTAAAAGAGGCAGCTGAGTACTCTCTTGCCTCCTCCCACCGGCCGCCCCCGACCGTCGGATGCTTCCACCTTGGATGAAGCATCGGCTGCCATCGCCTCGTCAAGAAACGTGGCTTCCCTCAGAGACACTGACGGTCACCACACCCGTGGCCACACCCCTCCGACCTTCAGGTTGTACAGGTACGAACATTTAATCTCACTAAAACACTAGTAACACAATAAGCAGATAAGGGATTTTCCAGAATTATCCTAGTAAATTTGTCTTATAAACATCTGAATCGCTGTGCCGTCTAGTTTTTTTTTTTCTAGTTCTTCACTCTCACTTTCCTCATCCACGAATCTTTCATCCCTGCTCAAATTAATGGGGAAATTGTCGCTTTATTGGTCCGAATTGCTATCTCTGCTGGTGGCCATGATTGTAAACAATGTGAGGATGTGAGGAGCTCCACAAGCAGTGACGTCACGCGCATCTGAACATCTGAACAAGCATCAACAACAAGCAAACATCTGAACAAGCAGTGACATCACGCGCATTTGAACATCTGAATTGCTCTGCCGTCTAGTTTTTTTTTCTAGTTCTTCACTCTCACTTTCCTCATCCACGAATCTTTCATCCTTGCTCAAATTAATGGGGAAATTGTCGCTTTATTGGTCCGAATTTCTATCTCTGCTGGTGGCAATGATTGTAAAAAATGTGAGGATGTGAGGAGCTTCACAACCAGTGACGTCACGCGCACATCATCTGCTACTTCTCGTGAGGGCAAGGCTTTTTTATTAGCGACCAAAAGTTGCGAACTTTATCGTCGATGTTCTCTACTAAATCAAGTATGACACATAGCATGGACCTGCTATCCCTGTTTGAATAAGAAAATCTCATTTCAGTAGGCCTTTAACAACAATACAAATGTGACATCACCCACTATGATTGGGTTAACCATTTTTGGGGGACATTTACCCTGAAAGTGATTTGAATATGGTGCACACCGTAATCGAAGAGCCCGGCAGCGTCACAAGCAAACAACAGCGTCTACTCGCGCTTGATTGCTTTCCGAGGAGAGCTGCCGACACCCCACTGTGCTGGCGTAGGACTTAACGCTATCAGCAGGAGAGCTGCTGCTGTTGCAGCTCTGGCAGGGACTCGCTTCCCCGCCATCGACTGCCGAGGTCCAAGTGTCTCGTTCTGCAGCTGCTGTTGTTGTTTGCTGCTTGCAGTGGGCAGCTTTTAACCCTAAAGCAGTAGGGATGGTGGATGGAGTGTGTAGGTGCTGCAATAACTGTTATCAGCTTGGAAGGGCCTTGGTGGTCAGACTGTAAGTTGACACCTTGCTGAAATGCCCTTTTACTGTACGTACAGTACATGACCATGGTATTTATAGAAACTCACTTCCCGTCAACGTTTTTCTTCATGTTTTACCCTCGTTTGGATGTAAGATTGAAACACAACATTTGATTGTTGTCTCTTTCTTCCTATTGTTCCGGTTGATGATGTACAAACCCTGTTTCCATATAAGTTGGTAAATTGTGTTGGATGTAAATATAAACTGAATATAATGATTTGCAAATCCTTTTCAACCATATTCAGTTGAATGCACTACAAAGACAAGATATTTGATGTTCAAACTCATAAACTTTATTTTTTTTTGCAAATAATAATTAACTTAGAATTTCATAGCTGCAACACATGCAAAAGTAGTTGGGAAATGGCATGTTCACTGTGTTACATCACCTTTTCTTTTAACAAAACTCAATAAACGTTTGGGAACTGAGGAAACTAATTGCTAAAGCTTTGAAATTGGAATTCTTTCCCATTCTTGTTTTATGTAGAGCTTCAGTCGTTCAACAGTCCGGAGTCTCCGCTGTCGTATTTTACGCTTCATAATGTGCCACACATTTTCGATGGGATACAGGTGTGGACTGCAGGCGGGCCAGGAAAATTTGCGCACTCTTTAACTACGAAGCCACGCTGTTGTAACACGTGCTGAATGTGGCTTGGCATTGTCTTGCTGAAATAAGCAGGGGCGTCCATGAAAAAGACGGCGCTTGGATGGCAGCATATGTTGATCCAAAACCTGTATGTACCTTTCAGCATTAATGGTTCCTTCACAGATGTGTAAGTTACCCATGCTTTGGGAACTCATACACCCCCATACCATCACAAATGCTGGCTTTTGGACTTTGCACCTATAACAATGTGGATGGTTCGTTTCCTCTTTAGTCCTGAGTACACGACGTCCAAAGTTTCCAAAAACAATTCGAAATGTGGACTCGTCAGACCACAGAACTCCTTTCCACATTGCATCAGTACATCTTAGATGAGCTCCAGCCCAGCAAAGCCGGCAGCGTTTCTGGGTGTTGTTGATAATTGGCTTCCGTTTTGCATAGTAGAGTTTTAACTTGCACTTACAGATGTAGCGACAGACTAGTTACTGACAGTTTTCTGAAGTGTTCCTGAGCCCATGTGGTGATATCCTTTACCCACTGATGTTGCTTTTTAATGCAGTACCACCTAAGTGATCAAAGGTCTGTAATATCGTCACATACGTGCAATGGTTTGTCCAGATTCTCTGAACCTTTTGTGAAGTCCCTAAATTCCTTGCAATAGCTCGTTGAGAAATGTTGTTCTTGAACTTTTGGACAATTTGCTCACACGTTTCTTCACTAAGTGGTGACCCTCGCCCCATTTTTGTTTGTGAATCATGGCATCCACCTGTTCCCAATTAGCCTGTTCGCCAGTGGGATGTTCCAAATAAGTGTTTGAAGAGCATTCCTCAACTTTCTCAGTCTTTTTTGCCACTCGTGCAAGCGTTTTTGAAACATATTGCAGACTTCAAATTCCAAATGAAGTAGTATTTTGCAAACAATCACATTGTTTTCCAGTTCGATGGTTAAGTGTCTTGTCTTTGCAGTCTATTCAATTGAATATAGGTCGAAAGGGACTTGCAAATCATAGTATTCTGTTTTTATTTACGATTTACACAACGTGCCAATTTCACTGGGTTTGGGGTTTGTATATTCCTGCAAGTCTTTGAGTGTTCACCTGAAATTAAATCGTATTTTGTCGTCCCAGGCATAAACCACAAGGAAATAGCTTGTCCTGTGTTCTATGAAACAAGCAACATGAATCATGCTGCTGTGTAGTTTTTCAATTATTTGTATTTATTTTGTTTGAAATGCCAACCTTCTTCTTTGATAAGAGGCTACTTCATATCAATCGCCCAGGGGTCTTGCTTATCCAACTGGAGGGAACCGATTTGACTGACTCGACCTTTTGGAATATTTGCAAAACATTGCACATAATACAAACTATGCAGATTATATCCCATAAATGTAAAAAAAAAAAGGGCTTGACGAATGATATTTGTTAACTTAATTAGAGAAAATCGCATCTTCGAAATACCCTTGCGGATTTGGAGTACCAGTATGATTTGATAAAGGCTCACTGACTTTAGGGCATGATGACTAATGATCGATTTGGCGGACTAATGAGTTGCAGTAAACTGGGCAAAGACAGGTTGAGGCTGTTTAAAAAAAGCAACAACAAAAAAAACGCAAGCCGCGACAAATGACTATAAGATTTTATCGCATTACTTTCTGTCGGCTCTTAAGAAGATTAAGATGGATGTAAATCATGGGTGTCGAACTCTGGCCCGCCGTGTAATTTAATTTGGCCCTTGAGGCAATATCAATTTAGCATTAGATCTGGCCCGCCGGTGTTATACAGCGTTGGTGCCGCTGTAACACCGCATTCACCGCTAATACTCATACTTGCCAACCCTCCTAATTTTCCCGGTAGACTCCCGAAGTTCAGTGCCCCTCCCGAAAATCTCCCGAGCCAACCATTCTCCCGAATTTCTACCGATTTCCACCTGGACAACTATATTGGGTGTCACATAATATTTGTGGCTTTTACACACACACACACACACACACATACACACACGCACACACACACACACGCACACACAAGTGAATGCAAGGCATACTTAGTCAACAGCCATACAGGTCACACTGAGGGTGGCCGCATAAACGACTTTAGCACTGTTACAAATATGCGCCACACTGTGAACCCACACCAAACAAGAATGACAAACACATTTCGGGTGAACATACGCACCTTAACACAACAGAACAAATACCTAGAAGCCCTTGCCGCACTAACTTTTTCTGGAAACTTCCAGCAAACTGACCAATAATTAACGTTTTATACATGCATTTTCTCTTGCTACTTAACGGCTTGAATGTTTGGTTCATTCATTATTGTTATTTTATTTTCAAATTTATCATTAGCCTGTGGAATTTTTTTTATATTTACCTCAGAAGATTGCAAATAGAAAAAAAGGCATTACATTTTTATTTAAATTTTATTTGATATGCCATTGATTTTTTTTTTAATTATTGTTGTTATTATTTGAAACTGGATTTTGCATGTCACTAAAGTTATATAAGCCTTGCTTGTTCAATATTCAATGCAAAACTTGTTTGGGTCCCTATTAAAAGGTTAATTTGTCCAGCCTTGGCCCGCGGCTTTGTTCCGTTTAAAATTTTGGCCCACTCTGTATTTGAGTTTGACACCCTTGATGTGAATGAAGCAGGTTGTTGTGGTGCAGCATCAATTTTCATTCATTGCTTGTCGTCCCAGTTTTGCTTGTAGACTTTGTAAACTGACGAGAATAACACTTTGTTTCCACTCCCTTGCATCATTGATCAGTTTTCATTGTCTCTTTTCGCACGTCATTTTCTTCGACTGCAGCCTCACCAATAACTCATCTCCGCATTGGTGAGCTTTTGACGTAAGTAATATCAAAAGACAAGAGGGGGGAGCCATCTATCACAAGCATGGGCAATTAGTTCGACTCGGGGGGGCCACATTTTGAGAAAAAAATGTGTCTGGCGGTCGGTATAGCTTGATTTTTAGGAACACTAATACAAAACCTCACAAATAATGTCTGATTGAGTGATAAAGCCGTAATGACAGACCGCCTGAAAAAAAACGGAATGGAATTGTACATCTTTTTACCGAATGAGAAAGCACATGTAAATAAAGTGTGGGATTTACAATATTAACTATGAACAATAAAACACTGAATATTGCCAACATATGAACGTCACACGCCCTCTCGATCAATCAAACGAAACACAACAAAAATGCATCAAACACAGCGAAAAAACAAACCAAAAAAAAAACACCTACAATATGATATATCTGATATATCACTAAGCTTTTAAACTTTCTTGTAAAAATCTCCTTCCGCTCTGGAAACACTCTGTGGAAACGCTCCCCACCCACACTGCTTGGCGCCTGGTCTGAGCTGCTGTGACTTAGATTACCGTAGTAACTAATTAGATGACCATAGTAACTAATATATCATGCAAAAGCGCAGATTCCAACCATTGAAATACTATGTATAGTTCAAGACTTAACGGTCATTTGAAAACATCACTGCACATCATAATGGCAGCTACAGTTTACATCTTAAATATCTAAAAAAAATATATATATTTCGGGATATCCGTCGGGCCAGATTGAACAGCTTAATGGGCTGCCTGCGGTCCCCGGGCCTTAATTTGCCCAGGTCTGGTCTATCAGGACTCAATAGGATTCGGTGCGCCACTTCATGGTAATGAAATGCAATGTTAAGCATGGACAGGTATTGTTCACATTTTTAACCGATACTCGTACTAAATTGGTACTTTGAACATGGTGACGAAAAAAAACAAAAAAACAATGTGTGACGGACTCTTGCCGTCGTCGTGCGGGTTCCATTGACCACCCAGGAAGGACATGATCGTCGAGCAGGTTTGACACTTTGATTTTTTCAAATAAATCACTTTTCAGCTCCTTCTCCGCTGCTCGCTCCTCGGTCGCTTTTCAGCCGGCCGCGTCTCCGTCTCTCGTTTCTCGCTCTTCACGTTCTGCTGCAGGCTCTCCAACTCCTTCTGCCCCGATATCTCCTCCTTCTCCCCTTTTATACACTGCGAGGAGATATGTTCATTGTCTGCCGGTGCGCGATCCACGCACCTGAATTAGATTGCGGCGGCGTCGCTCCCGGCACACCCCGCCTCTCCACTCCGCCGCATTCTCCGCCTCCTTGCCGCCATCTTGGGCAGGGCTCCAGCGTGCCCTGCCCCACTCCACACAATGCTTATTTTATGTTTATGGATTTTAAATCCGTTTATGGAATTTTCCTTCCACGTTCACCGTATTTATCTTCGCGTATGACTATTGTCACTCTGTACTAAGGGAGCACAGCTTGTAGGTGTAATATACACAAGTGAATATCTTTGTTGCTCAGACAGAAATATGTTTTTACATGTTTGGATTGTTGATTGTCGTTTTTTCATGGGTAAAGACTAAGGGTGTAAAGGGTTAACAACGATTTCATTTGATATTTGTGGTTACGATTGTAGGCGCCAGCGACCCCAAAAGGGAATAAGCGGTAGAAATGGATAGATGGATGGGTTACGATCGTAATTAATTATATTGTTTTGAGACGTTTGTTTGTTTTGACCTTTCTCGACCACCGTAGGTCTCTGCCATTTTTGTTTTAAAGACGCCACAGACGGACAAATAGACTTAACATCCTTATCATTAAAAGTTAAAGTTAAAGTAGCAATGATAGTCACACACAGACTAGGTTTGGTGCATTTGACCCATCCCTTTGTTCCACCACCTGGGAGGTGAGGGGGAGCAGTGAGCAGCAGTGGCCGTGCTCGGGAATCATTTGGTGATTTAACCCCGAATTCCAACCCTTGATACTGAAGGAGGTAATGGGTCCCATTTTTATATTCTTTGGTATGACTCAGCCGGGGTTTGAACTCACAACCTCTAACTACAAGGCCACCGAGCCATCGTATTACAAGTGTGAAACTTCATAAAAAGTCTTCCATTCTTAAATCCTATGTTTTCCATTTTTTAATTATCCATTAAATTGATCAATTTCCTTTTAAAATAATCTTGAATCGATGTCTATTTTCCGTAAAACAAACCTGCCGAGCGCAGATCGATATAATTTAGGAATATATAGCGATCTATCGATCAAGACGTTTTTTGTATTCATATCGATTGTAGCTGTGATAGGCACCAGCGCCCCCTCAAAGAGAATAAGCGGTAGAAAAATTATGGATGGATGGATAGTAACTTATAACTAGCTCGCGAGCTAACGCTAACCGGCCCATGAGTTTATCAAAGTGCTATTAAAAATCAAGGTTTTGGCATTTTATTTTTTTTTAATGGAAATACTGACATTTATCATTAATACCGTTTATTGTTACATCCTTAAACCGTACGCTACATTATTTGCAAGACGTCTCTTGCAATATCACCGCCAAGCACTTACCGTATTTTTCGGACTATAATTCGCAGTTTTTTTCTTAGTTTGGCCGGGGGTGCGACATATACTCCGGAGCGATTTTATGTGTGAAATTATTAACACATTACCGTAAAATATCAAATAATATTATTTATCTCATTTGCGGAAGAGACGAAGAAAATGTCAGCAATCGTCTCACGCACACGTCAGCCAATAAGAATTTGTCGGGGGAGGGTCATGGCAGAAGTGCATTGTGGGTCATGGAATGCTAACTGCTAACTGCTAACTGCTATATGCTACTGCCGTAGTTATTCAAATGGATCATTTGATCGTTGGCGGTAACTTATAAGGACTGAGAAGGGCTGAACAAAAATGACACCGAAAAGAAAATCATGTACTGCAGATTACAAGCTGGACGAAATGAAATATGCAGCAGAAAACTTTGGAGTTGGCAGAGTTGTTTAGAAGCGACATCGAGGAAGAAGATTTAATCTGATTTATCGGTTAGGAGTGACAGATTGTTTGGTAAAGGTATAGCATGTTGTATATGTTATAGTTATCTGAATGACTCTTACCATAATATGTTACGTTAACACTCAGGAGCGACTTATAATCGAAAAAATACGGTAGTACTTATTCATTTAGCATCGAAAATAAGAACAAATTGTTTCCTCTTTTTTGGGTGTGGTTATGACCATTTATGTTGGCACGGGTGCGACTATGGAACCTATTGACTATATGGGTGTTATTACATTTTTTGAGGGCTTTAATAATGTTAAATGTATCATTTTTAATGCTCTAACTATGAAAATATTCAATTTAATACAACTTTGCTAAAATGTGTTTACCATGGTCAAGCCTGGAACCGATTGGTCGCAATAAACAAGGGGACAACTGTGTAGGTATGACTATGGTCTTATCTGTGCCAACTTGCCAACCCTCCCGGATTTTTCGGGAGACTCCTGAAATTCAGCGCCTCTCCCGAAATCCTCCCGGGACAAATTTTCTCCCGAAAATCTCCCGAAATTCAGGCGGCCACGCCCCCTCCAGCTCCATGAGAACTTGAGTCAACAATGGTGTAACCCTCTTAAACAGGACAATACTGCCATTTACTGTACATACAATAGAATAGAATGCAATATTTAACATATATTCTACATTTAAGTGCAGTCAAGGAACATGCATCAGAGAGTCTGTTCTGAAGCCCACAGTAAATAGACGTAACTTCATTACGTCGCCTGGTTATTGACTCCAACCCAATATATTACACCATCGAGGAGCAAAATGAAGAAATACACGTGCAAGTTCCACAACGATTGGAAACAACAATTTCAGTTTATCCAGGAGAGTTCGAAGGGGAAGGGATATGTTGCCCTGTAAATTTTGTAGAACAGACTTCTCCAATGAACACGGCGGCCGAATGGATATACTCAGTCATGAACGGTCAGCGAAGCACAAATCGTCCGCAGCACAGCATCGTTCACAACGCAGTATTATGGGCCACCTCGCAAAATGGAGACCCGATGGTGTAGCTTATGCTGAGACAAAGATGGCTATGTTGCGGATGTCTACAACAAATCTGTGAAGGATATGTTCCCGGATTTGGAGACCGCTCGCCATTACGCAAATGGCAGAACAAAGGTTACTCAAATAGTGAAAGGTAAGTGTAGTTTTTTTTTTTTTAGTAACCAGCAGGCATAGTACAGTTAGTAGAACAACTGTGTTTTTATTACTGTGTATTTGATAGGTGCCGTGGGAAATTCCACTATTTATTTTATTTATATATATAATAAAATAAATATACATAGCTAGAATTCACTGAAAGTCAAGTGTTTCATACATATTTATATATATTTAAATATATGAAATATATATGAAATACTCGAGTTGGTGAATTATACTCCTCCCCTCTTAACCACGCCCCCCGCCCCAACCAAGCCTCCCCCCCACCTCCCGAAATCGGAGGTCTCAAGGTTGGTAAGTATGTATCTGTGCAACCTTTTGTCCTGAGACAAAACTGTCTGAATGTATTTGTTTTTGTCCAGACCAGAGTACCGAACCACAAATTCAAACTTAGCCTCAGGTCTGTGGCATTTTCCAATACGGACATTTTACCCCAAACCACCTTTGCTGGACTTGTTGCCTACGATCTCTGCCACTTCCTATCTGCCATGAAGTCTCCACAGTCCTCTGCAGCTTTTTCACTAATCTATTTGTTTTTCTTCCTTTTCATTGTCAACGTTGTCACTAGTATCCAAAGCCTTCGGCTCATACAATAAGGCATTGATAGAGCGAGACTGGGCTCATATGCTCAAAATAAGCCTCTTAGGTAAATAAACTATCACGCCAAGTTGACTCACATTCCCCAAACCCTCCTATATTGTTTGGCTAGAAAAGGGTGAAAGACAAAAGAAGGGCACCAGGGCACTGGGATTAAAGTCGTTGGAGAGTTACGAATTTATATATTTTAATTCAGCGTAGACGGGAATTTAGAAGACTTAAGGGATCATCAACGTTTGGATTGTTATGGATTAGCTGCTTTTGGAAACAACCATCAGAGCTCAATTTTCTAAAGAGAACACGGAATATAGTCTGTAATTTTGTGTTTTTCAACAAGGATTTCTCTGGAGACACTTTACATTATTTGTAATATTCATAGGACTATACTGTACCATTTCCAAAAAAGTTGCTTTGACCAGATAATATTTGAGTGATTTGTCAAAAGCTTATCGTCTCCTTAATAAACTGCATCATATTTGACTGAATCAAAATTTTCTCAATAGGTATCAATCTGTTTCTGTCATTGGTTGTCAAGCAAATCAAATGTTCGTTGAAAGTGGTGTTCCGCAAGGTTCTGTTTGAAACCCGTTTTTTTTCTCAATTTTTTATTAATGATGTACCTTGACTTTGGTGGTTCTGTCATGCTCATCTCTACGCTGACGGCACTGTTATGTACAGTTCCAGTTCTGATACATCACAAATAAAGTATATTTTTCAACAATATTTTAATATGGTACAACACTGGTTCAATAGCAACAGACTTGTTTTTAATATGACAAAATCATGTTCTACAAAACCCAAAACCAGTGATGTTGAAAAGACCGCAAAGACAAGATAGTTAAAGTTTGAACTGAGAATTTTTTTTTGTTGCAAATAATCATTAACTTATAATTTAGTGGCAGCAACACATTGCCTAAAAGTTGGCACATGGGCATTTTTGCATTGGCAATTGGCATTGTCTTGCTGAAATAAGCAGGGGCGTCCATACAAAAAGGCGTTGCTTGGATGGCAACATATGTTGCTCTAAAACCTGTTTGTACCTTTCAGCATTAATGGTGCCTTCACAGATGTGTAAGTTACCCATGCCTTGGACGCTAATACACCCCAATACCATCACGGATGCTGGCTTTTGAACTTTGCGCCAGTCGGGATTATTATTTTCCTCATTGGTCCGGAGGAAACAACATCCAGACTCGTCAGACCACAGAACACTTTTCCACTTTGCATCAGTCCATCTTCGATGAGCTCAGGCCCAGCATAGCCGACAGCGTTTCTGGGTGTTGTTGATAAATGGCTTTTGCTTTGGATAAAAAAAATAGTTTTAACTTGCACTTACAGATGTAGTGACAAATTGTAGTTACTGACAGTGGTTTTCTGAAGTGTTCCTGAGCCCATGTGGTGATATCCTTTACACACTGAAGTTGGTTTTTGATGCAGAACCGCCTGAGGGATCAAAGGTCCGTAAAAGTATCGCCTACGTGCAGTGATTTCTACCAATTCTCTGAACCTTTTGATGATACTACGGATCGTAGATGGTGAACTCCCTAAATTCCTTGCTATAGCTCATTGAGAAATGTTGTTCTTAAACTGTTGGGCAATTTGCTCACGCATTTCAGAATCAGGATAGTTTTTATTTCCATTGCTTGAGAACGGGTTTACAAACTACAATTTTTGTTGTTGTTGGTTGATTGGCAACACTAAATTGGCCCTAGTGTGTGAATGTTGTCTGTCTATCTGTGTTGGCCCTGCAATGAGCTGGCGACTTGTCCAGGGTGTACCCCGCCTTCCGCCCAATTGTAGCTGAGATAGGCGCCAGCGCCCCCGCCACCCCAAAAGGAAATAAGCGGTAGAAAATGGATGGATGGATGTTTGTTCACAACAATTTGTTCGCAAAGTGAAGACCCTCGCCCCATTCTTTTTTGTGAATGACTGAGCATTTCATGGAGTTATCTTTTATACCCAATCATGGCACCCACGTATCACCCGGTTATTATTTACCATTTAACACAGGCACATCCAAATATATTGTGGCGTCTCGGAAAAGTTAGTGCTGCAAGGGTTTCTGGGTATTTGTTCTGTCGTGTTTATGTTGTGTTACGGTGCAGATGTTCTCCCGAAATGTGTTTGTCAGTCTTGTTTGGTGTGGGTTCACAGTGTGGCGCATATTTATAACAGTGTTAAAGTTGTTTATGCGGCCACCCTCTGTGTGACCTGCATGGCTGTTGACCAAGTGTGCTTGCATTCACTTGTGTGTGAGAAAAGCCATAGATATTATGTGATTGGACCGGCATGTAAAGGCAGTGCCTTTAAGGTTTATTGACGCTCTGTACTTCTCCCTATGTCCGTGTTCCACTCCGTACAGCTGCATTTAAAAAAGCCATACATTTTACTTTTTGAAACCGATACCAATAATTACCGATATTACATTTTAAAGCATTTATCGGCTGATGTTATCAGCGGTCTGATACTATCTAACACCTCTACTTAATACACATATTTAGCTTGTTAGCTATTGTGTGCTTAGCTTGCTCCTATTGTACTAGTTCATAGCATTCTATGTATACTTTTTGTAAATGACTTGATGAAAATACAAGAAAATACCAATATTGTGTCTTTATACAAGGAAATTTAGAAGAGACCTCACTGTTTTGGGCGCGGGGGGTGTATATTGTAGCATCCCGGGAGAGTTAGTGCTGCAAGGAGTTCTGGGTATTTGTTCTGTTGTGTTACAGTGCGGATGTTCTCCCGAAATGTGTTTGTCATTTTCGTTTGGTGCGGGTTCACAGCGTGGCGCATATTTGTAACCGTGTTAAAGTTGTTTATGCGGCCAACCTCAGTGTGACCAAGTATGCCTTGCATTCACTTGTGTGTATAAAAAGCCGTGGATATTATGTGATTGGGCCGGCATGCAAAGGCAGTGCCTTTAGGGTTTATTGGCGCTCTGTTCTTATCCCTACATCCGTGTACACAGCAGCGTTATAAAAAGTAAAACATTTTACTTTTCTTATAAAACTGATACCGATAATTTTGAAACCGATACTGATAAATTTAAAGCAATTAGCGGCCGATATTATCGGACATTTCTAATTGCAATGGATTATGTATACATGTATCAATTAATCAATCAATGTTTATTCATATAGCCCTGAATCACAAGTGTCTCAAAGGGCTGCTGCACAAGCCACTATGACATCTGCAGCACGGAGCCCACTTACAGGCAAGGAAAAACTCACCCCTTGTGTGAGCTGGGGGATGTGGATGCTGAGGATAGAGTAGTCTGTTTTTGTGTCTGGTGTGTTTTTTTGGTAATGTATGTTTATTTTTTTCTGTATTTGTGTAGGAATCCCCTAATCCCCACATGCCACATCTCAAAGGGGTTATCCTTTTTTTTTTTAATGAATTGAAATTGGTCCTTCATATTCAGACCGCTAAGCATTTCAAACTGAATCAACGGATGTACTGCCCTGTAATGTAATGTAGAAATAAATGCTATATACATTGCATTGTAAGATAAACTACCGAAGAAGCAGAAGATGGCTTTTAAAGACCTACTGAAATGCGATTTTCTTATTTAGCTCCATTCTATGTGTCATACCTGATCATTTCGTGATATTGCCATATTTTGCTGACAGGATTTAGTAGAGAAAATCGACGATAAAGTTCGCAACTTTTGGTGCTGATAAAAAAGCCTTGCCTGTACAGGAAGTAGAAGACGATATGCGCGTGACGTCACGGGTTGTGGAGCTACTCACATCTGAACATTGTTTACAATCATGGCCACCAGCAGCGAGAGCGATTCGGACCGAGAAAGCGACAATTTCCCCATTAATTTGAGCGAGGATGAAATATTTGTGGATGAGGAAAGTGAGAGTGAAGGACGAGAAAAAAAAAACAAAAAAACAACAAAAGGACTAGAGGGCAGTGGGAGCGACTCAGATAGGGAAGATGCTGTGAGAGGCGCCGTGGCAGCCGTGGGGGTGGCAGGACCACTCGGCCAGGCCCAACCGCTACAAGGGATAGAGCCATACCGCTTTGAACCCGACGGTGACGGTCAGGAGCAGTGGTTCTCAAATGGGGGTACGCGTACCCCTGGAGGTACTTGAAGGTATGCAAGGGGTATGTGAGATTTTTTTTAAATATTTTAAAAATAGAAACAATTCAAAAATCCATTATAAATATATTTATTGAATAATACTTCAACAAAAATATGAATGTAAGTTCATAAAGTGTGAAATGAAATTTCACACTTTTTTGTGGACAAATTTCAAATGTCCACAAAAAAATTTAGATTTTTTTGTGGACAAGTTCCATAAACATTGATGTTAAAGATTTCTTATTTTGTGAAGAAATGTTTAGAATGAAGTTGATGCATCCAGATGGATCTTAATTACAATCCCCAAAGAGGAAACTTTAATTTGATGATTACTTCTATGTTAGAAATCTTTATTTATAAGTGAACCACTTGTTTATTTTTCAACAAGTTTTTAATTATTTATATTTATTTTTTTCCAAATAGTTCAAGAAAAAACACTACAAATGAGCAATATTTTGCACTGTTATACAATTTAATAAATCAGAAACTGATGACATAGTGCTGTATTTTACTTTTGTATCTCTTTTTTTCAACCAAAACATGCTTTGCTCTGATTTGGGGGTACTTCAATTAAAAAAAATGTTCACAGGGGGTACATCACTGAAAAAAAGGGTTGAGAACCACTGGTCAGGAGGACGATGCTGATATTGATGCTGGAGTAGCACACGACATAGATCGCCTTCAGAATACAGAATGGTAAAATGTTTATTAATACACATAATACACTGTACTTAGTGTGTGGTCCAATCCAACCGTGTTCGTTTGACATCTTTGTTCCATAGTAAAGCTTGACCGTCATCTTTCGAGAATGTAAACAATGCAACACCGGATGTGTTTATGTTGCTAAAGCCGGCCGCAATGCACCGCTTCCCACCTACAGCTTTCTTCTTTGATGTCTCCATTGTTCATTGAACAAATTGAAAAAGATTAACCGACACAGATGTCCAAAATACTGTGGAATTTTGCGATGAAAACAGACGACTTAGTAGCCGGGCACGATGCTGGCGCAAAATGTCCACTACAATCCGTGACGTCATACCGAGACGTTCTCAGCAGGATTTTTCGGCGCGAAATTTAAAATTGCACTTTAGTAAACTGACCCGGCCGTATTGGCATGTGTTGCAATGTTAATATTTCATCATTGATATATAAACTATCTGACTGCGTGGTGGGTAGTAGTGGGTTTCAGTAGGCCTTTAAGTCAGACGGCGGGATTTTACATTCTTAACCTTGTTTTGTCGTCTGAATCCAACCAGTCAGGGTTGCGAGCCTGCATTATGAAATGTAGTTTCGTGTCAAAAATGCAATGGACTTTTCAACATGTTCTGAAAAACAGTATGTTTTCTGGCATTAAGTGAAAACTCCAACGCCGCGGTTAAAGCCCCCTGCTGTGTCATAGCTGGCTGGTATGTGCATGGAACATTAGCTGCGAGTTCTTCCTTGACGGTTGTTCGCGCACACTGGAATTTTTTTTTTTTTTAAAAGCAGTATTTGAAGTGTTTGTGTATTCAATGTGTGTTGTAACATTGAAAAAGTTCTTCCTCTAAGGTTTGCAAGAGAAACAGCATGCCATCGACGTCCCTCAGCGCGTATACATTTTTTCATTTCGTTTTTCAGCCGCAGTTTTTTTTGTTTACTTAGTTCATCCATACTTTTAAAACACAAACTCACAACTCTCTGCTGAACTTTAATAAAATAGCCTCTTATAGAAACAGCATTTTTTTTTACCAACAAGTTGTTGAGTCTGAAAAAAAACCTTGCCTGCTTTGTAACTTATAAATGTAACTGGCACTTGATCCCAGCAAGGTCGAACATTTTTTGACTGATTGAAAGCAAAGTAGGACGCGGTTCAGAACCACCTTGACCTTCTAAATCTTGGAGAGCAGCATAAACCACTACAGTGAGTGGGTTTTGTAATCCTGTTTATTTATTGTGAGGGCAGTTGGAAGAAGGATACAATATTGGTTTTTCGCTGGAATGTTCATCTTCTCCACGTGATTGCAGTTGAAAAACATGTACAAACGTTTCCTTAATGATTTATTGGTTGGGATAAGAATGATTGGTTTCTGACTCTTGCCCGAAAGGCAACTGTTTTTCTCAAGGCTCTGAACAAAATAAGTGCTGTAGAAAACTTTCTGAAGGGTATTTCATTTGTTGCGTGTGTCTACAGTATTATTTCTTATCCAAAAAACCGGAAGTTCAATTATTTCTTTACTTGGCCGGGCTGATATACTTTTGGAACTGTGTTCCGTCACTGTTAAAAGTCCAAAATGGCAATATGTAACCTTAAAGTCCTACTGAAATGAGATTTTCTTATTTAAACGGGGATAGCAGGTCCATTCTATGTGTCATACTTGATCATTTAGCGATATTGCCATATTTTTGCTGAAAGGATTTAATAGAGAACATCGATGATAAAGTTCACAATTTTTGCTCGCTAATAAAAAAGCCTTGTCTGTACCGGAAGTAGCAGACGATGTGCGTGTGACGTCACGGGTTGTAGGGCTCCTCACATCCTCACATTGTTTATAATCATAGCCTCCAGCAGCAAGAGCTATACGGACCGAGAAAGCGACGATTTCCCCATTAATTTGAGCGAAGATGAAATATTTGTGGATGAGGAAAGATAGAGTGAAGTACAAAAAACAAAAAAGCCGACGGCTCCAGGCGGTAATGGCACCGTTTCAGATGTAATTAGACACATTTACTAGGATAATTATGCTTATTGTTTTAATAGTGTTTTAGTGAGATTGTTAAGTCATACCTGCAAGTCGGATGGCTGCGGTGAACGCCAGTGTCTCTGAGAGAAGCAGGATTTTGGCTTAAAAACTAACAATAAAAGTGAAGTTATAACACTGAAACACACTCAGGAAGAGGTGCTATAAGACATGGCTAGCTCGCTAGAGGCTAACATCCACCCGCATTCGGCAGTGTTTTAGCCACATCTAAATCACTACTCTTCACCTCCATGCCGACAAATAAAGTGAGTTTCTTACAAGTATCATCCATGCAGGAAGAGGAATAGCTAAACATGCTTCACTACACACCGTAGCTCACCGGCAACAAAATGTAAACAAATGCCATTGGTGGATCTACGCTTAACATCCTCTCTAATGATACCAAGTACAATAGGGTATCTAGTCGATACTACTATGATTAAATCACAAGATGACAGCTGCCTTTTTGAGCTGCAGTAGGAGGAGGTATAATCCACTGATGTCGCCGGTAAGAGCTGACTTAATATCACAATTCTCCCATCCAAAAACTTGCTGGTTGACGTAGAGAAACATGTTCGCTTGACCGCTCTGTTTTAAAGCTTCACAACGGCTGTGTTTCGCTGCTAAAGGCAGCTACAATCCACCGCTTTCCACCAACAGCATTCTTATTTATAGTCTCCATTATTAACTGAACAAATTGCAAAAGATTTAGCAACACAGATGTCCAAATTACTGTGTAATTATGCGATGAAAAGAGACGACTTTTAGCTGGTTGGGGTGCTGGGCTAATATGTCCGCTACAACCCGAGACGTCACAAACACGCATCATCATTCCGCGACGTTTTTAACAAGAAATTCCGCGGGAAATTTAAAATTGCAATTTAGTAAACTAAAAAGGTCGTATTGGCATGTGTTGTAATGTTAATATTTCATCATTGATATATAAACTATCAGACTGTGTGGTCGGTAGTAGTGGGTTTCAGTAGGCCTTTAAGGAGTTTACCAAGGTCAGACTTGTATTGGCATCTCGGGACCAAAAACTGCACAGTAAGCTCTTCTTTACTTACTGTACCTGTGTCATTTACTGTAGCCTGTTCATTTGTGGGATGTTCCAAATAAGTGTTTGATGAGCATTCCTCAACTTTCTCAGTCTTTTTTGCCACTTGTGACAGCTTTTTTGAAAAACGTTGCAGGCATCAAATTCCAAATTGGCTAATATTGGCAGAAAACAACACATTTGATCAGTTCGAACGTGAAGTATCTTTTGGGTCGGGAACCTTTTTGGCTGAGAGAGCCATGAAAGCCAAGTATTTTAAAATGCATTTCCGTGAGAGCCATATAATTTTTTGAACACTGAATACAACTGTCAGGTTCAAACAGTGATGACATCTATTAAACAGACAAGAAGCAAGGAATTAAACAGAGACAGGATTCAATTTAGCTCAATGAGGAGAAACCCATAGACCTGTACTCTTGTACAGTGTTGTCCCACACTCTGACAAGAGAATTCTACGCTTCCTCTTTCATTTTGACTTTCACAGATTACAACTAAATGTGTTCATCTCTTATTCTTTTTACTAACATTGTTTTTCTGAAGCCAACCAATTTTAAATAAAATACTTTTGACTTATTCAACAGGTGCAGTAGAAACGGATGGATGAATTCAAATGCATGAGAATGTTTTATATTTTGAAGGTTATTTTTAACACTGTGATTACCAGCGGAATTATTCATTACTTATCGTGTTAAGCAACGTCAGCTAAGATTTATCTGGGAGCCAGATGCAGTCATCAAAAGAGCCACATCTGGCTCGAGAGCCATAGGTTCCCTACCCCTGGTCTACAGTATTATTTATTGTCGGAAAAACAGGAAGTTACATTATTTCTAGACTTGGACTGGCTGATATACTTTTAGAACTATGTTCCGTCACTGTAAAAGTCCAAAATGGTAATACTTATCATCGGGAGTTTACCCAGGTCAGACTTGTGTTGTTGTCTCGGGACCAAAAGCAAGCACTTCCTTACTTACTGTACCTGTGTCATTTACTGTAGCCTGTTCATTTGTGGGATGTTCCAAATAAGTTTTTGATGAGCATTCCTCAACTTTCTCAGTCTTTTTTGCCACTTGTGACAGCTTTTTTTGAAACATGTTGCAGGCATCAAATTCAAAATTAGCCAATATTTGCAGAAAATAACACCTTTGATCAGTTCGAACGTGAAGTATCTTTTCTTTGCGTGTGTCTACAGTATTATTTCTTGTCCGAAAAAGAGGAAGTTAAATTATTTCTGCACTTTGACTGGCTGATATACTTTTAGAACTATGTTCCGTCACTGTAAAAGTCCAAAATGGTAATACTTACCATCGGGAGTTTACCAAGGTCAGACTTGTATTGTTGTCTCGGGACCAAAAGCAAGCACTTCTTTACTTATTGTACCTGTGTCATTTACTGTAGCCTGTTCGTTTGTGGGATGTTCCAAATAAGTGTTTGATGACCATTCCTCAACTTTCTCAGTCTTTTTTGCCACTTGTGACAGCTTTTTTTGAAACATGTTGCAGGCATCAAATTCAAAATTAGCTAATATTTGCAGAAAATACCACATTTGATCAGTTCGAACGTGAAGTATCTTTTCTTTGCGTGTGTCTACAGTATTATTTCTTGTCCGAAAAACAGGAAGTTAAATTATTTCTGCACTTGACCGGGCTGATATACTTTTGGAACTGTGTCCAAAATGCCAACACTTACCATCGGGAGTTTACCAAGGTCAGACTTGTATTGTCGTCTCGGGACCAAAAGCTGCCCAGCAAGCACTTCCTTACTTACTGTACCTGTTTCACATTGAGATAATTGGATTTTAGTCCTTGTTGGCGTGTTCTTCTCCAATCAAATGAACACTTAAATTGGTAGTCAGCCTGCATTTGGATCCACTTACCATGAACCTAAATGTTTCTTTGTTGTGAAAAATAAGGCAGGACATTTTCCCTCAAAAGGGTGTGATCCCTGGATAGCGTTGACCCCGTTTGCCGTGCTACCTCAATTACTAAATATGGACTGTTTTACAAAACCCAAAACCAGTAAAGTAGGCACGTTGTGTAATTCAGAATACAATGATTTGCAAATCTTTTTCAACTTATATTCATTTGAATAGACTGCAAAGACAAAATATTTAATGTTCAAACTGAGAAACTTAATTTAAAGCCCATGTGGTGATATCTTTTACACACTGAATTTCATTGCAAACAAGTTGGCACGGAGACATTTTTGCATTTGCAATTGGCATTGTCTTGCTGAAATAAGCAGGGGCGTCCACATTGCTTGGATGACAACATATGTTGCTCTAAAACCTGTATGTACCTTTCAGAATTAATGGTGCCTTCATAGATGTGTAAGTTACCCATGCCTTGGGCACTAATAAACCCCCATACCATCACAGATGCTGTCTTTTGAACTTTGCGCCTGTAACAGAGTAAACGACGTCCAGACTCGTCAGACCACAGAACACTTTTCCACTTTGCATCAGTCGAATCTTAGGCCCATCAAAGCCGGCGGCGTTTCTGGGTGTTGTTGATAAATGGCTTTCACTTTGCATAAAAAAATGTGTTAACTTTCACTTACAGATGTAGTGACAAACTGTAGTTAGTGGTTTTCTGAAGTGTTCCTGAGCTCTTGTGGCGATGTCCTTTACACACTGATGTTGATTTTTGATACATGTCTGAGGGATCGCGTGTGCGTAATGTCATTGCTTATGTACAGTGATTTCTCCATACTATCTGAACCTTTTGAGGATATTACCTACCGTAGGTGGTGAAATCCCTAAATTTCTTGCAATAGCTGGTTGAGAAATGTTGTTTTTAAACTGTTCGACAATTTGCCCACGGATTTGTTCACCAGGTGGTGACCCTCACCCCATCCTTGTTCGTGAATCACACTCACATTCACACACTAGTCACGGAGAGAACATGCAAAATCGTGCTCGAGCCCGGGATTGAACCCATGACTACTCAGGACCTTCGTATTGTGAGGCACATGCACTAACCCCTGTCCCTCCGTGCTGCCCGAGACCCATGCTGATAACTTATTATTTTCTGTATTCATTAGGGAAGCTTATGTCCTTATTTCCATTTATTAGTGTATGCAGGTGTGTGGCGATCACGTTGCATTCTGCTAAAAAACATGCATCGAGAAAAACAGCGGTGACTCAAAAGTACAAACCGTGGCTTTAGTCTGCTGACTTCAACACTGACGTTTGGTCGTCCAGAGCCATCATTTCACAAAATTGCTCTTCTCTCTGGCCTTACATTTTGCCTTGGCGGGGCTTTTATGTGCTTTTCAGACGCAGCGGTGCTGGGAACGCCCAATTTCCTGTCGTTGTAGCTGTTTTTTTGGCAGCTTCTTTAAGGCGCAAAAGTGTCTTCAAGGTTTGATGTTTTGCAGTCGGTGTTTTTTTTTTTCCTTTCCTTACTCACGGAGTGTTTGCAGGGCATTTGACGCAGCCGGCACGCTGAATGTCTTTCTTTTGGAACAGTGAAGGAGTTTATTTACACTGTGAGCTGAAGGGAAGTTTATGACTGCCTTTGAAGTGGGAGCGCTTGATTTGATTACCCTAACCCAGTGGTCCCCAACCACCGGGCCGCGGCCCGGGCCGTGGTCCGATTGGTACCGGGCCGCAGAAGAATTTTTTTATAAATTTTTATAAAAATAAAAAAATTTAAAATATATTTTTCATTTTTTTTATTATTTATTAAATCAACATAAAAAACACAATATACACTTAAAAATAGTGCACCAACCACAAAAACCTCCCTTTTCCATGACAAAAACATCCCTTTTTCATGACAAAGAAAAAAAAAAAGAAAAACAAAAAGGATCCCCAGCCAACCCCCCCACCCGGGCCGCGGGACAAATTATTAAGCGTTGACCGGTCCTCGGATACAAAAAGGTTGGGGACCACTGCCCTAACCCACCTACAGTATAGCGGAGTATGGGTAATCTTGCCTTATTGGAGCAATTTTTTCTTCCCGGATTTATCATACCTAATAAGGATCAGATAAATAATGTGTTCGTTTGCATAACATCTACCATATTTCCGGAGTATAGGCCGATACTTTTTTCCCAAGCGTTGCACCCTGCGGCTTTTAAAACTAATTCATGGATTTTTGTATTCAAGAAGTAGTTTTCAAAGACGACCAACAGAGACACTGAAAATGTGTGTTATATATTAGTCGAATTCACTGCAGTTTGAAAAATGTACTTCATGTTTCGTTCCTTGAACCGGAAGTATACTTGTCCTTATCATTTCTGTTCGAAAGGATACTTCATTCATCACTCCAAGCAACCGTTGTCAGTTTTACAATGCAACTAAAACAATTCACACTTACTAGACTGTTCCATGTGTGATGTCGAGTCACTGCAGTTTGAAAAATGTACTTCATGTTTCGTTCCTTAAACTGGAAGTATACTTGTCCTTATCATTTCTGTTCGAAAGGATACTTTATTCATCACTCCAAGCAATGGTTGTCAGTTTTACAATGCAACTAAAACAATTAACACTTACTAGACTGTTCCATATGTGATGTCGAGTCACTGCAGTTTGAAAAATGTACTTCATGTTTCTTTCCTTGAACCGGAAGTATACTCGTCCTTATCATTTCTGTTCGAAAGGATTTTTCATTCATCACTCCAAGCAACGGTTTTGAGTTTTACAATGCAACTAAAACAATTCACACTTACTAGACTGTTCCATGTGTGATGTCTGTAGGAGTGTTTTCATGCACATTTGTACGTGCTAACGTAATGTAATCATGATGATGTCGTCAGTATTAGCGAATATGCTAACAAGTGTCTGTGTTAGTATTATTAACTTACAATGGCATTCTTTACGTATCGTTTCAGTTTTGTAAATTCACCAAAATAACACCGTGGAGTTTTTGAGTCTGTTAAGCTGATTGGAGAGCTAGCTTTCCCAGCGTGTGGGTCCATGAAGATGACTTCTGTTTTGTTTGATTAGCCGTTTTACTGCAATGTTACAGGCAAGTAAGGCATGTAAATAAACATTTACACAATATGTTGTACAATTATATATCTGCCGAATATGGTGTAGATAATACATTTGTACAGATGCGCTCAATAGCCCAGAAAGTACAGTTTATTGTTTTTATTTTTTTAAATTCAGAATTCGTCCACAGGACGCTGTTATTCTTATTTTGGGTCTTAGAGACGTATCCAATCAAATGAGGCCAAATAAATCGGTGTTTTTTTTTATTCTCACTTACACACACCCAATTTAACTTGAGAATTGTAGCCATGACAGAGATACCCAAGCAGAAAAAAATGTGCCTCAAATAGTGTTGTCCCGATATCAATAATATGGTACTGGTACCGGTACCAATCTTTTTTTTATACTTTTCGGTACTTTCGATACTTTTCTAAATAAAGGGGACCACAAACAATTACATTATTGGCTTTTTTTTTTAAGGGGAACATTATCACCAGACCTATGTAAGCGTCAATATATACCTTGATGTTGCAGAAAAAAGACCATATATTTTTTTAAACGATTTCCAAACTTTAAATGGGTGAATTTTGGCGAATCAAACGCCTTTCTGTTTATGCCTCTCTGAGCGACGACGTCAGAACGTGACGTCACATCGGTACTCAACGCCATTTTTCCCTACACATCAGACGCATCGAATCAAATCAGCTCTGTTATTTTCCGTTTTTTCGACTGTTTTCTGATACCTTGGAGGCATCATGCCTCGTCAGTGTGTTGTCGGAGGGTGTAACAACACGATCAGGGACGGATTCAACTTGATTTACGTAGAATGTGCATCGATTAGCACGGCATGCTAATCGATGCTTACATGCTATTTAGGCTAGGTGTGTGTACATATTGCAGCATTATGCCTCATTTGTAGCTACATTTACATCCAGCCTTTCCCTCAATCCACATTTAATACCAAACAAACACTTAGCAATCGATGGATTTAAGTTGCTCCAGTGTCAAGAGATGCAAAAGTACCCCGTTTGGTTTTTACCGGCGATGCTACGACAGATATGGCACAGAGATGGCAAAAATGTGTGGATATCCTGCGACACTCAAAGCAGATGCATTCCCAATGATAAAGTCAACAAAATCAAAAAGGTGAGTGTTGTTGTTGTTACTTATGACTTATCTGCGAATCAGACATATTTGGTCGCGGCATGACTGCCAGCTAATCGATGCTAACTTGCTATTTAGACTAGCTGTATGTAAATTTGAAACTATATTTACATCCAGCATTTCCTTCCACCCACAATTAATGCGAAACAAACGCTTACCAATCGACTGATATAAGTTGCTCCAGTGTCAATGCAAAAGTCCTGATCGGTTGGTCTGCACATTTTACCGGCGATGCTAAGGCAAAGATGGCCAAATAGCATCAATAGCTTCAGTTTCTTCAGTTTGTACAAGCAGACACATTCAAACTGATAAAAAATGTTGTTTTTGCAAATAATCATTAACGTTAGAATTGTATGCCAGCAACACGTGTCAAAGAAGTTGGGAAAGGTGGCAATAAATATTGATAATGTTGAGAAATTCTCATCAAACACTTATTTGGAACATCCCACAGGTGTGGAGGCTAATTGGGAACAGGTGGGTGCCATGATTGGGTATAAAAGCAGCTTCCATGAAATGCTAAGTAATTCACAAACAAGGATGGGGCGAGGGTCACCAATTTGTAAGCAAATTGTCGAACACTTTTAGAACAACATTTTTCAACGAGCTATTGCAATGAATTTAGGGATTTTACCATCTACAGTCCGTAAAATCATCAAAAGGTTCAGAGAATCAGGAGAAATCACTGCACGTAAGCGATGATATTACGGACCGTTGATCCCTCAGGTGGTGCGGCATCAAAAACTGAGATCAGTGTGTAAAGGATATCACCACATGGGCCAGGAACACTTCATAAAACCACTGTCAGTAACTACAGTTGGTTGCTACATCTGTAAGTGCAAGTCAAAACTCTGCTATGCAAAGCAAAACCCATTTATCAACAACACCAAGGAATGCTGCTGGCTTCACTGGGCCTGAGCTTATCTAAGATGCACTGATGGAAAGTGGAAAAGTGTTCTGTGGTCTGACGAGTCCACATTTCAAATTATATTTGTAAACTGTCGACGTGGTGTCCTCTGGAACAAAGAGGACAATAACCATCCGGATTGTTATAGGTGCAAAGTTCAAAAGCCAGCATCTGTGATGGTATGGGGGTGTATTAGTGCCCAAAGCATGGGTAACTTACACATCTGTGAAGGCACCATTAATGCTGAATGGTCCATACAGATTTTGGAGCAACATATGTTGTCATCAAAGCAACGTTATTATGGACGCCCCTGCTTATTTCAGCATTACAATGCCAAGCCACGTGTTACAACAGCGTGGCTTCGTAAAAAAAGAGTGCGGGTACTTTCCTGGCCCGCCTGCAGTCCAGACCAGTCTCCCATCGAAAATGTGTGGCGCATTATGAAGCATAAAATATGACAGCTGAGACCCCGGACTGTTGAACAACTGAAGCTCTACATAAAACAAGAATGGGAAAGAATTCCACTTTCAAAGCTTCAACAATTATTTTTCTTAGTTCCCAAACTTTTATTGAGTGTTGTTAAAAGAAAATGTGATGTAACACAGTGATGAACATGCCCTTTCCAACTACTTTGGCACATGTTGCAGCCATGAAATTCTAAGTTAATCATTATGTGCAAAAAAAAATAAAGTTTATGAGTTTGAACATCAAATATGTTGTCTTTGTAGCATATTCAACTGAAGATGAGTTGAAAATGATTTGCAAATCATTGTATTCTGTTTATATTTACATCTAACACAATTTCCCAACTCTTATGGAAACGGGGTTTGTAAGTACTCCGTGATTGTGCGCTGCCGAACATGCTCGTCTGTTAGTAAAACCAGCAATGACATGACCTGACGACCACGGGAGCTGCGTGGGGTGGTGAACCGGTACTTTTCGGAGGTTGTATAGTACCGAATATGATTCATTACTATCGTGGTACTATACTAATACCGATATACCGTACAAACCTAGTCTCAAATATTGGGTGAATTAGTAAACAAACAAACAATGCCAATTTTAAGATAGCATAGCTCGGTTGGTAGAGTGGCCGTGCCAGCAACTTGAGGGTTGCAGGTTCGATTCCCGCTTGTGCCATCCTAGTCACTGCCGTTGTGTCCTTGGGCAAGACACTTTACCCACCTGCTCCCAGTGCCACCCACACTGGTTTAAATGTAACTTAGATATTGGGTGTCACTATGTAAAGCGCTTTGAGTCACTTGAGAAAAGCGCTATATAAATATAATTCACTTCACTTCACTAAGATAATGGTGATCAATGATCAATGAAGTAAAGTCATCAACAGCTGAGAAATAATTCCTGCTATTTATACATTTTATCATTCATTCTAAAATAGTGAATTAATCTTAAATTTTGGGTCAAAAACCTGTCATATCCTCCAACCTGGTGTCTGTTCTCAGGCTTTTGGTGTGCCGGGTTTTTGAGTGACAACCCAGTTAACTGGAGTTCAGGAAGGTCTGCGGCCACCTGCCTCTCACCTCTCGACATTTCCTCTGGTAGGTCAGGCGGCCGTTTAAAAAAAGGGGAGCATGTTAGACACCGCTGGAGCATGACGTTTTACACTGCACCACTGATTTATCTCCAGCAACAGGCGACCCGACCTGGCACGCCGGCGGCATTGTCGCCATTAATCAGGCGCGACGCAGCCCGGTGCCCGCAGGAAATTAATTAGCCCTTTAAAGATCAGGATTGACACATTATTTAAGATGTTTGATTTATCGTTGGGGCTGTAATTAGGGATCATCCTACCATTTTCTACCGCTTGTCCCTCTCGGGGTCGCGGGGTTGCTGGAGCCTATCCCGGCTGACAAGTCGCCACTTTCACACACCAGGGCCAAATTAGTATTGCCAATCAACCTATCCCCTGGTGCCGGTCTTATGAGGTGGGAGGAAGCCGGAGTACCCGAATCAGACTCAAACTGAGACCATACTTGCCAACCTTGAGACATCCGAATTCGGGAAATGGGGGGGCGAGGTTGAGGTGGGCGGGGTTTGGTGGTAGCGGGGGTGTATATTGTAGCGTCCTGGGTATTTGTTCTGTTGTGTTTGTTTTGTTACGGTGCGGATGTTCTCCCGAGATGTGTTTGTCATTCTTGTTTGGTGTGTGTTCACTGTGTGTCATATATTTGTAACAATGTTAAAGGCCTACTGAAATGAGATTTTCTTATTCAAACGGGGATAGCAGGTCCATTCTATGTGTCATACTTGATCGTTTCGCGATATTGCCATATTTTTGCTGAAAGAACATCCACGATAAAGTTCGCAACTTTCGGTGCTAAGACAAAAGCCCTGCCTTTACTGGAAGTCGCAGACAATGACGTCGCAAGTGTGGGGGCTCCTCATATAATTACATTGATTTTAATGGGAGACTCCAACAAAAAGTGCTATTCAGACCGAGAAAACGACAATTTCCCCATTAATTTGAGCGCGGATGAAAGATTTGTGTTTGAGGATATTGATAGCGAGGGACTAGAATTGCATTGGGACGGATTCCGATGTTTTTAGACACATTTATTAGGATAATTCTGGGAAATCCCTTATCTTTCTATTGTGTTGCTAGTGTTTTAGTGAGTTAAATAGTACCTGATAGTCGGAAGGGTCTGTCCACGGGTGTCTTGACGCCAATGTCTCAGGGGAGTCGATGGCAGCTATGGACGGCACAAGCTCAGCTTTTCTCCAATAAGAAGCGACTTTTTAACCACAATTTTCTCACCGAAACCTGCTGGTTGACATTCCGTCGTGTTTCATGTTCGCTTGACCGCGCTCGGGGATCCTGGGTATTTTTCTGTTGTGTTTGTTTTGTTACGGTACGGATGTTCTCCCGAAATGTGTTTGTCATTCTTGTTTGGTGTGGGTTCACTTTGTGGCACATATATGTAACAGTGTTAAAGGCCTACTGAAATTAAATTTTCTTATTTAAACGGGGATAAGAGGTCCATTCTATGTGTCATACTTGATCATTTCGCGATATTGCTGTATTTCTGCTGAAAGGATTTAGTAGAGAACATCCACGATAAAGTTCGCAACTTTCGGTGCTAAGACAAAAGTCCTGCCTTTACCGGAAGTCGCAGACGATGACGTCGCAAGTGTGGGGGCTCCTCACATCCTTACATTGATTTTAATAGGAGCCTCCAACAAAAAGTGCTATTCGGACCGAGAAAACGACAATTTCCCCATTAATTTGAGCGAGGATGAAAGATTCGTGCTTGAGAATATTGATAGCGACGGACTAGAAAAAAATAAAAAATAAAAAATGCGATTGCATTGGGACGGATTCCGTTGTTTTTAGACACATTTATTAGGATAATTCTGGGAAATCCCTTATCTTTCTATTGTGTTGCTAGTGTTTTAGTGAGTTAAATAGTACCTGATAGTCGGAAGGGTCTGTCCACGGGTGTCTTGACGCCAATGTCTCAGGGGAGTCGATGGCAGCTATGGACGGCACAAGCTCAGCTTTTCTCCGGTAAGAAGCGACTTTTTAACCACAATTTTCTCACCGAAACCTGCTGGTTGACATTCCGCCGTGTTTCATGTTCGCTTGACCGCGCTCGGGGATCCTGGGTATTTGTTCTGTTGTGTTTGTTTTGTTACGGTACGGATGTTCTCCCGAAATGTGTTTGTCCTTCTTGTTTGGTGTGGGTTCACTGTGTGGCACATATTTGTAACAGTGTTAAAGGCCTACTGAAATGAGATTTTCTTACTCAAACGGGGATAGCAGGTCCATTCTATGTGTCATACTTGATCATTTTGCGATATTGCCATATTTTTGCTGAAAGGATTTAGTAGAGAACATCCACAATAAAGTTTGCAACTTTCGGTGCTAAGACACAAGCCCTGCCTTTACCGGAAGTCACAGACAATGTGGGGGCTCCTCACATATTTACATTGATTTTAATGGGAGTCTCCAACAAAAAGTGCTATTCGGACCGAGAAAGTGACAATTTCCCCATTAATTTGAGCGAGAATGAAAGATTCGTGTTTGAGGATATTGTTAGCGACGGACTAGAAAAAAATAAATAAATAACGCGATTGCATTGGGCCAAATTCCGATGTTTTTAGACACATTTACTTGGATAATTCTGGGAAATCCCTTATCTTTCTATTGTGTTGCTAGTGTTTTAGTGAGTTAAATAGTACCTGATAGTCGGAAGGGTCTGTCCACGGGTGTCTTGACGCCAATGTCTCAGGGGAGTCGATGGCAGCTATGGACGGCACAAGCTCAGCTTTTCTCCGGTAAGAAGCGACTTTTTAACCACAATTTTCTCACCGAAACCTGCTGGTTGACATTCCGTCGTGTTTCATGTTTGCTTGACCGCGCTCGGGGATCCTGAGTATTTTTTCTGTTGTGTTTGTTTTGTTACGGAACGGATGTTCTCCCGAAATGTGTTTGTCCTTCTTGTTTGGTGTTGGTTCACTGTGTGGCACATATTTGTAACAGTGTTAAAGGCCTACTGAAATGAGATTTTCTTATTCAAACGGGGACAGCAGGTCCATTCTATGTGTCATACTTGATCATTTTGCGATATTGCCATACTTTTGCTGAAAGAATTTAGTAGAGAACATCCACGATAAAGTTTGCAACTTTCGGTGCTAAGACACAAGCCCTGCCTTTACCGGAAGTCACAGACGATGTGGGGGCTCCTCACATATTTACATTGATTTTAATGGGAGTCTCCAACAAAAAGTGCTATTCGGACCGAGAAAGTGACAATTTCCCCATTAATTTGAGCGAGAATGAAAGATTCGTGTTTGAGGATATTGTTAGCGACGGACTAGAAAAAAATGAATAAATAAATAACGCGATTGCATTGGGCCAGATTCCGATTTTTTTAGACACATTTGCTTGGATAATTCTGGGAAATCCCTTATCTTTCTATTGTGTTGCTAGTGTTTTAGTGAGTACCTAATAGTCGGAAGTGGTCTGTCCACGGGTGTCTTGACGCCATTGTCTCAGGGGAGTCGACGGCAGCTATGGATGGCACAAGCTCAGCTTTTCTCTGGTAAGAAGTGACTTTTTAACCACAATTTTCTCACCGAAACCTGCTGGTTGACATTCCGTCGTGTTTCATGTTCGCTTGACCGCGCTCTGATCCATAGTAAAGTTTCACCTCCAGGAATTTTAAACAAGGAATCACCCCGTGTTTGTGTGGCTAAAGGCCAAAGCTTCCCAACTCCATCTTGCTACTTTGACTTCTCCAATATTAATTGAACAAATTGCAAAAGATTCAGCAACACAGCTGTCCAAAATACTGTGTAATTATGCGATTAAAGCAGACAACATTCAGCTGTATGTGTGCGTAGCGCTCATACTTCCTAAAAAACCGTTACGTCTTGCATACACGGCATCATTACACAACGTTTTCAAGACGAAACTCCCGGGAAATTTAAAATTTCAATTTAGTAAACTAAAAAAGCCGTATTGGCATGTGTTGCAATGTTAATATTTCATCATTGATATATAAACTATCAGACTGCGTGGTGGGTAGTAGTGGGTTTCAGTAGGCCTTTAAAGTTGTTTATACGGCCACCCTCAGTGTGTCCTGTATGGCTGTTGACCAAGTATGGCTAGCATTCACTTCTGTGTGTGTAAAAGCTGCATTTATAATGTGAAGGGGCTGGCACGCTGTTTGCATGGAGGGAAAGCAGACGTGATGACAGGTTGTAGAGAATGGTAAAGGCAGAGCCTTTATGGCTCGCCCCTGATATTGTTGTCCGGGTGGAAATCAGGAGAAATTCGGAAGAATGGTTGTCCCTGGAGATTTTCGGGAGGTGCACTGAAATCCGGGAGTCTCCCAGGAAAAACGGGAGGTTTGGCAAGTATGACTGAGACTGTGTTTTAAGGGGATTATTAATTGATTATAATCATTTCCAACATTCCCTCAGTGACACAGAAACTGATTGAAAGATCATGTTTTTGATGAATTGGTTGTAAATTGTTGTAAGGCCACAATTTAGGGGTGTGCCCATTGATCGGTGTCTGATCGGGGTGGAATATTCATAATAGCCATCTAAAATTGTAGCATTTTGTGATATTTATTTTCCGGACCATAGGGTGCACCAGATTATAAGGCGCACTGCCAAAGGATGGTCTATTTTTGATCTGTTTTCATGTATAAGGCACATCTGATTATATTGCGCATTAAAGGAGTCATATTATTTTTTTATTTTTTTTCTAAATGGAAAACACTTCCTTGTGGTCTACATCAGTGGTCCCCCAACCTTTTTATATCCGCTTAATAATTGTTTTTAATTTATTTCTTTTTTTTCATGAAAAACGTTTTTGTCATAAAAAAGGGAGGTTTTTGTGGTTGGTGCACTAATTGTAAGTGTATATTGTGTTTTTTATGTTGATTAAAAAAAAATATATATATATATATATTTTTTTTAATAAAAATGAATTTAAAAATTCTTCTGCGGCCCGGTGGTTGGGAACCTCTGGTCTACATAACATGTAACGGTGGTTCTTTGCTCAAAATGTTGCATAGATTATGTTTTACAGATAATCTTCAAGCCGCTTTCTGACAGTTTGGAACTCTCTATTAGCTATAGTTCCTCGGGTGAATAATGTAAACTCACTACACCGGTATGTTTTAGCACTTTCAAGGAGAGTTTACTGACAACAATATGTAAGAACTTTACACTACTTTATATTAGAAATAGCAACAGCGGAGAACGAATGTCCCATAACAAGAAGATAGAGAAAAAGAAGAAGCTAATCAACTACAGTGTTGACACAGACAACAAATGCGGACTCGCACACATTTTCAGGATTTATGCAGATCCCAAATACAGATTAGTTCGTTAAGGTAAAGTGCCAATGATTGTCTCACACACACACCAGGTGTGGCAAAATTATTCTTTGCATTTGACCAACCACCCTTGATCACGCCCTGGGAGTTAGGGGAGCAGTGGGGGGCAGCGCCCGGGAATCATTTTGGTGATTTGAACCCCCAATTCTAACCCTTGATGCTGATCAGCAGATAGTATTGCGAAACAAAATGTCAGATAATATGTCTTACCTTATACACACACCATAATAATACTCGTATGTTGAAGCAAAGTACATGGTAGCTTACCAAAGTGGCACTAAAACATTTCGATAGCTTTTTGATGTTGTTTACTTGTGAATTGTGAATTATATTTATATAGCGCTTTTCTCTAGTGACTCAAAGCGCATTACATAGTGAAACCCAATATCTAAGTTACATTTTTAAACCAATGTGGGTTGTACTGGGAGCAGGTGGGTAAAGTGTCTTGCCCAAGGATACATCGGCAGTGACTAGGATGGCGAAAGCGGGGATCGAACCTGAAACCCTCAAGTTGCCACCACGGTCACTCTACCAACGGAGATATACCGCCCCTTGAGTTATATTGCAGTCTACACGTATCTCTAATCTGTGACTGCCATCTACTGGTCACACTTATCATTTCACCATATACCAAATAAATAGCTTCGAAGTCGGTAAGCACAACCAAAATGATGATGTACATTAGGCGCAGCGGTTTGTAAGGCGCACTGTCGAGTTTTGAGAAAATGAAAGGGTTTAAGGTGTGCCTTACTGTCCGAAAAATACGGTACTTGGATGTGGTTTGAATCAGGGGTCTCAAACTCAATTTACCTGGGGGCCACTAGATGCAGAGTATGGGCCGCAAGAAAATATTTATTTCAAAAAATCTTTTTTAAATGTCTTTATTTTTATTTTCAACGCAAAATAAAATCAAAATATAAATGAACAAAATGATAATCAGGAAATATGAGGCAATGCAAATTAAACAATATAAAAGACAAATAACGGTTTGAATTGGTCCAGGTTAGCGGGGACTGTTATTACTGACGGACGGGTGTCGCGATGCGACTGTAGCCAGGCACGTTAGAAAACCCTCGTCTCCATGGCAACATCTCTGTCGCGTTCACTCATTTGCCACTTTTCCACTAACGCAGGGGTAGGCAACCCAGAACGTTGAAAGAGCCTTTTTGGACCCAAATAACAAAAATCCTCTCAGTCTGGAGCAAACGGGAGGAGGGGTTTCTCTGCTCGCATCACGCAAGTGATGTCAATGTTCGGCTCTCGAGAGCCACATACCACACCGTGATTGGTAGATTCCTTCAGCTCCGCACACAACGCGGTCAAGCGCCAATCATACAAAACTTGCTTGCCGCACTAACATTAATCTTTCATATTAAGGTGGGGGCCGCAAAATAACGTATGAGAACCCCTGGTTTAAATCGATGCAGTGAAACACATTTTTTCACATGTAAAGTCAACTTATTTTTCCCTTTTACTGGTACTTTAATACTTTTAATCAGTATTTGCCTACCTCACTCATGGATGGAATCGTCACCATACAACACTGATCATAACATCCTCACCCAAATGCAGAGGTGGGTAGTAACGCGCTACATTTACTCCGTTACATTTACTTGAGTAACTTTTGGGATAAATTGTACTTCTACTACGAGTAGTTTTTATGCAACATACTTTTACTTTTACTTGAGTATATTTATAGAGAAGAAACGCTACTTTTACTCCGTTCCATTTATCTACATTCAGCTCGCTACTCGCTACTTTTTTTTATCGATCTATTAATGTTTGTTTTGGTTAATGACAGAGCTTCAAAGTAGAATCTACGCATGCCTGCGTTTCACCAATCACATGATTGGACCAATCAAACAGAGCCAGGCGGTCACATGACCCGACTTAAACAAGTTAAAAAACTTATTGGGGTGTTACCATTTAGTGGTCAATTGTACGGATTATGTACTGTACTGTGCAATCTACCAATAAAAGTTTCAATCAATCAATCAAAAGTGTAAAGGAAAAAAGACACTTTTTATTTCAACCGTACTTCCCGTCATAAGCCTAAAGACTGATCGCACAGTTCCTGTCTTCACAATAAAAGTGCAACTCCATCGCGCCTGCGCTAACAAAATAAGAGTCTCCGAAAGCCAGCGCAAATAATCTAGCAAGCTACGAAGTTTGCCGCCAATGTATTTCTTGTAAAGTGTATCAAAACGAATATGGAAGCTGGGCAGATAAGATGCCAAAAACCAACAACTTTCATGTGGTATTAGACAGAAAAGAGGAACTTTGTTCTCCTCCATCTGAAAACGTGAACATCTGATTCCAATCAATGCAAGTCATCAGAATCAGGTAATACACCAACTTATATTCTTGTCTTCATGAAAGATAGGAATCTATATGTTAAACATGCATGTATATTCACTTAAACACCTTCAACATGTCAACAAAAACGGAAAAATAAATACATATAAATTATATACTGTATATATAAATGTATGTATCTATGTATATATATATATACATATATATATATATATATATATATATATATATATATATATATATATATATATATATATATATATATATATATATATATATATATATATATATATATGATATGTGTGTATGTATATGTGTGTGTATAAATGATATGTATGTATATGTATGTATGAGGTAGATCACCTCGACTTGCTCATTTACAAAGTAATTGATAAACGTTGAAAAACTTATTGGGGTGTTACCATTTAGTGGTCAATTGTACGGAATATGTACTGTACTGTGCAATATACTAATACAAGTTTTAATCAATCAATCAAATCAATGAATGCCTACTGAGGCTATGGTGCTGTTAAGTTATTGTGGCTCAATGTGCCATATTTTTTAAATTTTATTTTAATGTACTATTATTTAATATATAATATTGTTTTTGTTGCTTAAGAGATATTCCTGGCTCTGAATTTGCTCTTTGCTATTTTTATGTTTTTGTGCATTATTTGTTGCCGTAATCAGGTTACTCATCAGTTACTCAGTACTTAAGTAGTTTTTTCACAACATACTTTTTACTTTTACTCAAGTAAATATTTGGGTGACTACTCTTTACTTTTACTTGAGTAATAAATCTCTAAAGTAACAGTACTCTTACTTGAGTACAATTTCTGACTACTCTACCCACCTCTGCCCAAATGATATCTACTTAAAAAAATTGCGTACGCGTCTGCCACATTACCTCGAGTATGACTAGGCATGAATGCACCATGCAGTCCACTTGTGATGACTCATCAGTATTAGGTATGCTGTCCTAATGGATTCCTTTGTGTTTTGTGAATTTCTTATGAAAGACTGTGGAATATCTGATGCGCATGATGCATCTTCCCAGATTGTTAAGGATTACTAATGCAGAATACTGGGGAGTTGTCTAAACTGTGACTCACTGCTGTCACCCCAGTTTAGCCTTAGTAGCTTATTGAAAATCACAGTGCAGATTGGAAAGATGCAACGTTTAGACAACATATTGTTTGAGTATTTGGTGGAAAATATCAAAAAAGAGGAATATTTATATTGTGATGGTTATTGGCGGGATTAACATAATGCTAAGTATTTATGTTTGGTTCGGTTAAAATGAACTCCGGGGCATTTGATCTGCATTTATATGTTGGTTTGGTCACAATTATATGAACCCGTGTGTGCACTGATCAGACAGATACCGCTTGAGAGATAGGTCTCGGTCTGCTTGCAAGGTAGGTAGGTCTTTATTGTCATTGCACAAGTACAACAAAACTTTGTTTTCAGCACAAACCTGTTCAAGATTAGACAAACAATCAGTGTACAGGGTTACAGAACAAGAACGCTGATGGGTCGCCATAAGGCGCCCCGTAAAAGATGGGAAAAAGGTAAACGCTGGGGAAGGATGAGTAAAAAAATACAATCCAGACTGGGCTCCTAAGGGTTCAGAGTGAGATAAAACCTCCATAGCAAAGCACATATACATATTACAACATACATCTCAAGATATCTAGCAACAGAGGGAAGGTAGTTCAAGGTCATGGTGGTAGGTTGCAGCTCTCAGGGGCTGAACATCCATTCATCACCCCTACGGGTTTTGCATCGAGGGCGTTGGATTAGGGGAAGGGGGGGTGTATGTGTGGCATATGTTTTTTTGTGGATGTGTGTGTATATAAGCCTATAGTGTGTCTCTGTTCCGCGGCCTTGATATATTTGCCGTCGCTAGTCCAAAGTTCACAACAACAGGTGTGTGTCCATGAGAGACAAAAAAGGGAGTTTGTTGTGTACGCTGCAGCGATCTTCGGGAGAGTCTCGAAGCCAGGGAAACAATCCAAGTTAAAATGATTTGTATGCGAGTGAAAATAAAATTTGCTTTTCACTCTAAAATTTTCTATGACTGGTCCTCAAAAACTGCGGGGTAGACAGTCCGATGAAATCCACAGTTCTTCCCGCATCCTCCAATCATTTGTGGCAGCTTTGGGGTACTTTGAAGACTGCCAGCAATTTCCAATTTGTTGACAAACCAGAACAACGCTTACTCCAATCAGCAGATGTCCTGTTGTCATAATTCCGAATAGGTGGATATCTTCACGTTGTCGACAGAAAAGGGTCGCCAGGCACGCGGCCCTCCTTCGACAGAAAATGGTCGCCAGGCACGCGGGCCTCCTTCTTCTCCCAAGAGTCCGTCGTTTGTCCAGCAACAACCGCTTCGTCACGACAGCAGGTTCCCCCAAACCCAAGATCTTGTCAATTTTGTTGAGGCCAGTTAAATAGTTCCAATGTTTAGATTTGGAGAGCAGTGCAAAAAGAGGCAACAAGAAAGTTAAGACAAGACAAAACAAAGAGGCAAGCAGGAGAGATAAGGGAGAGGAAAGGGGAGCGTCCACCCTCGGTGAGTGCCAGAGAGAAAATGAGCTCTGGTACGATTCCGTCGACTTGTGCTCATACATTGCATCCGGAAAGTATTCACAATGCTTTACTTTTTCCACATTTTGCTACAGTTCAACCTTATGCAATAACAGAATAGATTATTTGTTGTCCTTAAAATTCTAAACACAGTAACCCAAAAGGAAAATGTCAAAACGTTTTATTTTTTATTTTTCAAATTTATAAAATACACCCCAGTGGTAGCGGGGTGTATATTGTACCGTACCGGGATAGTTAATTCTGCAAGGGGTTCTGGCTATTAGTTCTGTTGTGTTACTGTGCGGATGTTCTCCCAAAATATTTTTTTCATTCTTGTTTGGTGTGGGTTCACAGTGTGGCGCATATTTGTAATAGTGTTAAAGGCCTACTGAAATGAGATTTTCTTATTTAAACGGGGATAGCAGGTCCATTCTATTTGTCATACTTGATCATTTCGCGATATTGCCATATTTTTGCTGAAAGTATTTAGTAGAGAACATCAATGATAAAGTTCGCAACTTTTGGTCGCTAATAAAAAAGCCCCGCCTTTACCGGAAGTAGCAGACGATGTGCGTGTGACGTCACGGGTTGTATGGCTCTTCACATCCTCACATTGTTTACAATCATAGCCAACAGCACCGAGAGCGATTCGGACCGAGAAAGCGACAATTTCCCCATTAATATGAGCGAGGAGGAAAGATTTGTGGATGAGGATAATGAGAGTGAAGGACTAGAAAAAAAAGAAAAAAGGCGATTGCAGTGGGAGCAATTCAGATGTTATTAGACACATTTACTAGGGTAATTTTGGAAAATCCCTTATCTGCCTATTGAAGCCACTCTGAAGCCTTTCTCCCACTCCCCTCGCCTTTTAATTCATTCGGGGGCCCTGCATTACACACACACACACACACACATACACACACACACACACACACACACACACACAGCTGTACTAAGGGAGGAGGGGTGTTTACAGCTGTGTTGTAAACATAACACCTTTGTTGAGAACATCCATCCATCCATTTTCTACCGCTTATTCCCTTTTGGGGTCGCGGGGGCGCTGGCGCCTATATCAGCTACAATCGGGCGGAAGGCGGGGTACACCCTGGACAAGTCGCCACATCATCGCAGGGCCAACACAGATAGACAGACAACATTCACACTCACATTCACACACTAGGGCCAATTAAGTGTTGAGAACATAACACATGCAAATACAAAATATACAGTAACTTCCTGTGTTGCTCCGTCTCATTTGCAAACCCCTCTTTGAGGTTGGCAGGTCAACCTAAGTTCAATCTAACGCCAAGTTTCGTTTCTCTTCAGTTTGTCAAACACACTGCATAAGCAAACAATCATGTAACGACCGGGTAGCATCGTGGTGCAGAATTCGTTCTCCCAGGAATGCAGACGGGCTTCGGACACAGCGTGAAAGAAGGAACACATGATTTACTTAGAAATAAATCAGACTTTAACAAAGAAAAATGTGCTCAAAGCACAGAAGGAAAAAAAAAAAAAGGAGCTAGCATGGGAGCTCGCAAGTAAAAGAGCCAAGCGGGGAAACTAGCAGGTACAGAGCCAGGAACAAAAGTCGTCATCTGTTACGTATTGCAAATTAGGAAGCCAGACTGACTGACTAGAGAAGGCAGGCTTAAAGGGGAACATTATCACAATTTCAAAAGGGTTAAAAACAATAAAAATCAGTTCCCAGTGGCTTGTTGTATTTTTTGAAGTTTTTTTCAAAATTTTACTGGTCTCGGAATATCCCTAAAAAAAGCTTTAAAGTGCTTGATTTTTGCTATTTGCGACATTAGCTCGGATTCAGACTCGGATTTCAGCGGCTTAAGCGACTCAACAGATTACGCATGTATTGAAACGGATGGTTGGAGTATGAAAGTATTGAAGATGAGACTGAAGCTATTGAGCGAATAGCTATTGACGCTATTCATAGCCATAGCATGGCCGAATAGCTGCGTTAGCATCGCCGGTAAAATGTGCGGACCAAACGCTCAGGACTTTCGCATCTTGTGACACTGGAGCAACTTAAATCCGTCGATTGGTAAACGTTTTTTTCGCATTAAATGTGGGTGAAAGGAAAGGTAATATAGTTGCAAATGCATCTGCAGGTTATCCTTACATCTCTGTGCCATGTCTGCTTTAGCACCGCCGGTAAATAGCATGTTAGCATCGATTAGCGTAGCATGTTAGCATCGATTAGCTGGCAGTCACGCCGCGACCAAATGTGTCTGATTAACACATAAGTCAACATCAACAAAACTCACCTTTGTGATTTCGTTGACTTTATCGTTGCAAATGCATCTGCAGGTTATCCATACATCTCTGTGCCATGTCTGTCATCGCCGGTAAAATGTGGAGACACTCCCTCACGTTCAATGGGGGTCTGGGGGCAGACACTTTCGCATCTTCGGGCCAGTGGTGCAACTTGAATCCCTCCCTGTTAGTGTTGTTACACCCTCTGACAACACACCGACGAGGCATGATGTCTCCAAGGTTCCAAAAAATTGTCGAAAAAACGGAAAATAACAGAGCTGAGACCCAATGTTTAAAATGTGTTGAAAATGAAAATGGCGGCTGTATTACCTCGGCGACATCACATTCTGACGTCATCGCCTCCAGAGCGATAAACAGAAAGGCGTTTAATTCGCCAAAATTCACCCATTTAGAGTTCGGAAATCGGTTAAAATATATATGGTCTTTTTTCTTTACCATCAAGGTATATATTGACGCTTACATAGGTCTGGTGATAATGTTCCCCTTTAAATAATATCAGTGATTACAAAACAGGTGCGCGTCCGGAACAAGCGGCAGGTGAAGATAATAAGTAACTAAGGTAACCGACTCAGAGGTGCACAAACAGGAACCGAAGGAGTCCAAAACCAACAGAAAACACAAGTGACTCAAAAATCGAATCACAATATGGCAGCGGATCACAACAAATCATATTTTAATAAAAATGAGATAACGTATTCACAATTAATCCAACACTGATTCCGATAATTACCGATATTACATTTTAAAGCATTTATCGTCCGATATTATCGGACATCTGTAATTGTGACGTTTATTGGTGTGATTGACCTCGTCTCCTCCTCAAACGTAACCCCTTATGGCTGTTTATGACTTTTAGCATCACCGCCAATGCACTCCACTCTCGACGTCCGACTCCATGGAAGTAGCCAAAAACAAAAGATTAATCTTTCCTAATGTGTGCTTTATTACACCCCGATACCCACCCACATTGGCACCGGAAGCGCCCCCTCCCTCCTCCCTCGTCTGCGGAGAACAAGCCTGACATTAGGCTTATGGACACAAAGTTAGATGTGAAATCAGACCGGGTCTCGTTAATAAGATTGTAGCGTTTGAGAACTCAGCCGATAAGGGGATTGTTTATTCTGTTAATGCATGGGTGTCAAACTCTGGCCCGCGGGCCAAATTTGGCCCGCCGTGTATTTTCATTTGGCCCTTGATATCAAATTAATATTAGAGATGGCCTGCCGATACTATACAGCGGCGGTGTCGCTGTAACACCGCATTCACCGCTAATACTCATACTTGCAAACCCCCACCCCAGATTTTCCAAGGAGACTCCCAAATTGTTCAGTGCCCTTCACGAAAATCACAGGGGGCAACCATTCTCCCAAATTTATCCTGATTCCCACCTGAACAACAATATTGGGAGCGTGCCTTAAAGGCACTGCCTCAAGCGTCTTCTAAAACCTTTCGTCACGTCCGCATTTCCTACGTAGAAACAGCGTGCCGGCCTAGTCACATGATATATGTGGCTTTTGCACACACACACGCTAATGCAATGCAAGCTTGGTCAACAGCCATACAGGTCACACTGAGGGTGGCCGTATAAACAACTTTAAGACTGTTACAAATATGCGCCACAATGTGAACCAACACAAAACGAGAATGACAAGCACATTTCGAGAGAACATCCGCACTGTAACACAACATAAACACAACAGAACAAATACACAGAACCCCCTTGCAGCACTACCTCTTCCTGGACGCTACAATATAAACATTTATTATTAGCCTGTGGGAAAAGTTTATTTTGATATTTACCTGAGAAGGCTGCAAATAGAAAAGAGGCATTCAATTTCGATTTGAATTTGATTTGATATGCCATTGCTATTTTTTAATTATTAGTATTATTCGAAACTGGATTTTGCATGTCACTATAAAGTTATATAAGTCTCGCTTGTTCAATATTCAATGCAAAACTTGTTTGGGTCCCTATTAAAAGGTTAATTCGTTCAACCTTGGCCCGCGGCTTTGTTCAGTTTTAAATTTTGGCCCACTCTGTATTTGAGTTTGACACCCCTGTGTTAATGTGTCACTATCAATACATTAAGAGTAGGAGGAGGCTTTGGATTTATTTTTTTATTTATTTTTATTTTTTTGGCACTTTGCCCTACTAATCCACAAAAGCACCACAGACAATGCAGTTATAGAGCCATGCATAAATTACGCCATAACTGTTTTTAGTTAAAGGTAATCATTTCCTGTCGTAAACCAGCATTGGGCTTTAAATTAATTACAGGAGATGTCTCGCAGAGAGACCACTATCGCCTACCTGTGTGTGTGGAATTTAAATGACATACAATGACCTTGAACCACGGCAGCGTGTGCACACAAACACAGTGTCTTCCGTGCTAATGAGAGACAATTCAGGTCTCGCTGTGGCACAGCGGGACCAAAGACAAGCAACTATCTGTTTGCTCGCCGAAAGTCCCCAAAGTGTTTTAGTCCCGCAGTAAAAATACAGCTCTGTAATTAAATACCCACTTGATGTTCCCTTCGAACGCTCGTTTGTCTTTTTGAGGGGGGGTTGTTATCTTTGCAAAGTACGTCACACAAAGGGTTGTGTTCGCATTGTGCGTGTTTTTCTGGCACCGACGAGTTATGCCTATTGTGATGTGATAAATTCGTTGTCGTTGTCGGAATGTCGGCCACGCCTCCTCGCCCCCATCTTGCAGCGGGCTACGGTGTCCCCTGCCTCGCTGTCGAACTGCCGGCTCCGCCTTTCCTCAAATACAAAAGCAACTTTTCTTCCCTTCTGGTACCTGCTGATCTGTATTTGGGATCTGCATAAATCTGAAAATTTGCGTGGGTCCGCCTTTGTAGTCCGTAGCGACGCCGTAGTCCACTGGTTCTCAAATGGGGGTACGCATACCCCTGGGGGTACTTGAAAGTATGCCAAGGGGTACGTGAGATTTTTTTTAAATATTCTAAACATAGCAACAATTCAAAAATCCTTTATAAATATATTTATTGAATAATACTTCAACAAAATGTGAATGTAAGTTCATAAACTGGGAAAAGAAATGCAACAATGCAATATTCAGTGTTGACAGCTAGATTTTTTGTGGACATGTTCCATAAATATTGATGTTAAAGATTTCTTTTTTTGTGAAGAAATGTTTAGAATTAAGTTCATGAATCCAGATGGATCTCTATTACAATCCTCAAAGAGGGCACTGTAAGTTGACGATTACTTCTATGTGTAGAAATCTTTATTTATAATTTAATCACTTGTTTATTTTTCAACAAGTTTTTAGTTATTTGTATATCTTTTTTTCCAAATAGTTCAAGAAAGACCACTACAAATGAGCAATATTTTGCACCGTTGTACAATTGAATAAATCAGAAACTGATGACATAGTGCTGTATTTTATTTCTTTATCTCTGTTGAGAAAAAGGTTGAGAACCACTGCCGTAGTTGACAAGCTTCTTCTTTTTCTCTATTTTCGTGTTACGTGACATTCATCCTCTGCTGTTGCCATTTGTAATATGAAGTAGTGTTATGTTCTTACTTATATATGTCAGTAAAATTGCCATGAAAGCGCTAAAACATACCGGTCTAGTGAGTTTACATTATTCACCCAAGAAACTTTAGTCATTAGAGAGTTCCGCTGTGGCGTTTTTTCTGGGGACATAATTTCTGGCGTTGTTGTTGCACTCGTGAGGCATGGATCAAGAGATGCTGCTCAATTATTGATTGAAGTAAAGTCTGAATGTCATTAAAAGAGTTAGCTCCGTCTTTTGACACTTCTTACACTCCCGTCCTTGCACGCTACACCGCTACAACAAAGATGACGGGGAGAAGTCTGCGGGCTATAGAGCGTTTTCCGTTCGGGGTCCAGTACTCTGGAATGCCCTCCCGGTAACAGTTCGAGATGCTACCTCAGTAGAAGCATTTAAGTCTTACCTTAAACCTCATCTGTATACTCTAGCCTTTAAATAAACCTCCTTTTTAGACCAGTTGATCTGCCGCTTATTTTCTTTATCCTATGTCTCCCCCTCCCTTGTGGAGGGGGTCTGGTCCGATGACCATGGATGAAGTACTGGCTGTCCAGAGTCGAGACCCAGCAATGACCGCTCGTCGGGACCCAGGATGGACCGCTCGCCTGTATCGGTTGGGGACATCTCTACGCTGCTGATCCGCCTCCGCTTGAGATGGTCTCCTGTGGGCGGGACTCTCGCTGCTGTCTTGGATCCGCTTGAACTGAACTCTCGCGGCTGTGTTGGAGCCACTATGGATTGAACTTTCACAGTATCATGTTAGACCCGCTCGACATCCATTGCTTTCGGTCCCCTAGAGGGGGGGGGTTGCCCACATCTGAGGTCCTCTCCAAGGTTTCTCATAGTCAGCATTGTCACTGGCGTCCCATTGGATGTGAATTCTCCCTGCCCACTGGGTGTGAGTTTTCCTTGCCCTTTTGTGGGTTCTTCCGAGGATGTTGTAGTCGTAATGATTTGTGCAGTCCTTTGAGACATTTGTGATTTGGGGCTATATAAATAAACATTGATTGATTGATTGACGACGCTGCCGAAGGTGAGCCACGTAAATTAGACCGCCCACAAAACGGCGCATCCTAAAGCGACTGTCAGAAAGCAGCTTGCAGATTATCTGTAAAACATAATCTATGCAACATTTTGACCAAAGAACCACCATTACATGTTATGTAGACCACAAGGAAGTCTTTTAGATTTTGAAAAAAAAAACTAATATATATATGATTCTTTTAATGCGCCCTATAATCCGGTACACCTTTTGTATGAAAATAGACCTGACTAGTCCCGCACATCGGCAGTGCGCCTTATAATCAGGTGCGCTCTATGGTCCGGAAAATACTGTACACGTTTGTATAAATATTTGTTATTATATTGGGCAAATGTCCAAGTTTGAATATTTGTGAATAAAATCCCTGGCTAAACTTAGTTTCCAAAGCTTTTAAATAAATATAAATGAGATGCTTAACCGCTCTGACTTTCCTTTTTTAAATTTGAATGGATTTTGGAATGTTTACGGCACCTAAAGTGTGACATATTTGCTTTCATCGAGCCAAGCTCTCTGCCACTGCCACGCCTTGCTTCAACTTTGTGAAGTCGTGAGTCACCTCCCTGCTTCACGCTGGGGCCCCGTCTCTGAAAACATGATTGGTTTTCTGTCGGAGGTGTGCACGGTTTGCAGGCGAGCAGCTGCTGCTAAGATTGAGCTCAGTCGGAGCTGCGGTGAGGATGGGTGTGGACTTGGGTGATAAGGTGGGAGTGGCGCCGAGCAGGGACTCTAATTTTGCTGGAGGTAAAGTCACGACCGTTATATATATATATATATATATATATATATATATATATATATATATATATATATATATATATATATATATATTGTTATGCACTTCATAAGCAATTTTTGTTTACCTTCCACTTGAAATAGTCTACTATTACCACACACATGCCTTTCTACTTGAATACACGAGTTACTATCAAGCATTTGCTTCAGTGTTTGAGGTATGTTGGACCTAGTAAGATTTTTTTTTTTACCCTTAACTTCACAAAATCACGTAATTCTGCACCATACTCCTATGTTCATACAGTATATACTGTATTTCTCAACTTTAGCATATTTTCTTCAACACTTGTTTTCTTGTTTGCACATATTTTGGTGATGTTCTAACCCAGGGGTGTCAAACTCAAATACAGAGTGGGCCAAAATTTAAAACTGAAAAAACCGCGGGCCAAGGTTGAACAAATTAACCTTTTAATGGGGACCCAAACAAGTTTTGTAATGAATATTGAACAAGCAAGGCTTAAATAGGGACGGCGTGGCGCAGTGGGGAGAGTGGCCGTGCGCAACCGCAGCGTCCCTGGTTCAATTCCCACCTAGTACCAACCTCGTCACGTCCGTTGTGTCCTGAGCAAGACACTTCACCCTTGCTCCTGATGGGTGCTGGTTGGCGCCTTGCATGGCAGCTCCCTCCATCAGTGTGTGAATGTGTGTGTGAATGGGTAAATGTGGAAGTAGTGTCAAAGCGCTTTGAGTACCTTGAAGGTAGAAAAGCGCTATACAAGTACAACCCATTTATCATTTATATACAGTAACTTTATAGTGACAAGGAAAAATCGAGTTTCAAATAATAGTAATAATAATTAAAAATATCAATGGCATATCAAATAAAATTTAGATACAAATTTAATGCCTCTTTTCTATTTGCAGCCTTCTGAGTTAAATATCAAAGTATATTGTAGCGTCCCGAAAGAGTTAGTGCTGCAAGGGGTTCTGGGTATTTGTTCTGTTGTGTTTATGTTATGTTACCGTGCAGATGTTCTCCCGAAATGTGTTTGTCGTTCTTGTTTGGTGTGTGTTCACAGTGTGGCGCATATTTGTAACAGTGTTAAAGTTGTTTATACGGCCACCCTCAGTGTGACCTGTATGGCTGTTGACCAAGTATGCCTTGCATTCACTTATGTGTGTGTAATAGCCTGCACGCTGTTTGTATGGAGGAAATGCGGACGTGACAACAGGTTGTACAGAATGCTAAAGGCAGTGCCTTTAAGGCACGCCCTCAATATTGTTGTCCGGGTGAAAATCGGGAGAATGCTTGCTTGCCCCGGGAGATTTTTGGGAGCGGCACTGAACTTCGGGAGGATTGGCAAGTGTGAGAAATTGCGGTGTTACAGCCAGGGGACACAAAAAGGGGGGATAAAGGAGAAGGATTCTAGGGGCCCATAATGGAGGGGGGCCCAGAGAGGCCTGTAGTGATGATGAAAATATATGAAATTATGTGTTGGGGGCCCTGTAAAGATTCTTTTTATGGGGCCCCAAAATCCCAAGCGGCGCCCCTGGTTACAGCGGCCCCCCTGCTGTGTAATAACGGTGGGCCAGCTGTAATGTTAATTTGATATTGCCTCAAGGGCCAAATGAAATTACATGACGGGCCAAATTTGGCCCACGGGCCAGAGTTTGACACCCATGCTCTAATCTCATTGTGCTGTCTATAATGGCATTAAAGGTATTATATTCTACAAAACCAGTGAAGTTGGCGCTTTGTGTAAATCGTAAATAAAAACAGAATACAATGATTTGCAAATCCTTTTCAACTTATATCCAATTAAATACACTGCAAAAACAATATCTTTAATAATCTGACTGAGAAACATATTTTTTTTTTGCAAATCATTAATTTAGAATTTAATGGCAGCAACACATTGAAAAAAGGTTGGTACAGGGACATTTTTACCACTGTGTTACATGGCCTTTCCCTTTAACAACACTCAGTCAACGTTTGGGAACTGAGGAGACCAATTTTTTTATATTTTCAAGTGAAATTATTCCCCATCCTGGATTTGTTGTTCATAATGCGCCACATATTTTCAATGGAAGACAGGTCCAGACTACTGGCAGGCCAGTCTAGTACCCGCACTCTTTTACTACGAAGCCATGCTGTTGTAACACGAAGCCTGGCATTGTCATGAACTTTTTTTTTTTTTTTTGCAAATAATAATTGACTTGGAATTTCATGGTTGCAACACGTGTCGAAGTAATTGGGAAAAGGCGTGTTCACCACTGTGTTACATCACCTTTTCTTTTAACAACACTTAATAAACGTTTGGGAACTGAGGAAACTAATTGTTGAAGCTTTGAAAGTGCAATTATTTCCAATTCTTGTTTTATGTAGAGCTTCAGTCGTTCAACAGTCCGGGGTCTCCTCTGTCGTATTTTACGCTTCATAATGTGCCACACATTTTCGATGGGAGACAGGTCTGGAGTGCAGGCGGGCCATGAAAGTAATCACACTCTTTTTTTATGAAGCAAAGCTGTTGTAACACGTGCTGAATGTGGCTTGGCATTGTCTTGCTGAAATAAGCAGGGGCGTCCATGATAACGTTGCTTGGATGGCAACATATGTTGCTGCAAAACCTGTATGTACCTGTCAGCATTATTGGTGCCTTCATAGATGTGTAAGTTACCCATGCCTTGGTCACTGATACACCCTCATACCATCACAGATGCTGACTTTTGAACTTTGCGCCTATAACAATCTGGATGGTTCTTTTCCTCTTTGGTACGGAGGACACAACGTCCACAGTTTCCCAAAACAATTGGAAATATGGACTCGTCAGACCACAGAACTGTCACAATGCAATTAAATGCTGTACAGACCTGCTCAGTGGCCTTGTGGTTAGAGTGTCCGCCCTGAGATCTGTAGGTCGTGAGTTTAAATCCTGGCCGAGTCATACAAAAGACTACAAAAATGGGACCCATTACCTCCCTGTTTGGTACTCAGCATCAAGGGTTGGTGTCTGGTTCAAACACTGATGATATCTAACTTAGACTTAGACAAACTTTAATGATCCACAAGGGAAATTGTTCTATTAAATCTATTAAACAAGACAACAAGCAAGGAATTAAACAGAGCCATAATTCAATTTAGCTCAATTGTCGAAAAACGCTTAGACACTCTACCCTTGAACAATGTTGTCCCACGCTCTGACAAAAGATTGTACGCCTCCTCTTTTAATTGGACTTTCCCTGATTACATGGCAATAGCTCTTTCTAAAGGGAAGGGGGTCGTAAACACCCATCACCTTTGGTTACAAAACAGTTCAAAGAAAAGGTCGTAAACAGCTGTTGCCCTTAGTCACAAAACAGTTCAAAGAAAAGGTGCATGGAGGGGGGTCAGGCCCTGCCTCCTCTCCGCTTTGTAGATCTCGGGTCAAGACAAAATCTTCCTGTGGATTACAATACATCAAAGAAACCAACATCTTCATGTCGCTTCCCATCCTACACAGTGGAATTTTACAAACCTTTTGCTTGGTAGGATCAAAGACAACTTATGTCCTCTCGCCGTAACTTATGGCAACACACCGTTTTGTGATAACTTATATTCAAATATTTTGACAGTTGAAATCGGGGGTTAAATCACCAAAAGGATTCCCGAGCGTGGCCACCGCTGCTGCTCACTGCTCCCCTCACCTCCCAGGGGGTAAACAAGGGGATACAGTTTAAGAATCACTGAGTCAAAGGCTCGATTCCACACTGTGTATGGAGTAGAGATGTACGGTTTGTGGTCTCATCCGCGGATTCCGCGGATAAACCGCGGGTCGGGCGGTTGACATGACGAAAAAATAGATTATAATTAGATTCGGGCGGGTGGCGGTTGAACCCTCCGTAAATATTTGATATACATGGTTCTGGGATCGGTATCCTGTGCCATTCAAAGAGCCATTTAAGACCCGTGTCAGAAAGCGAAGAAGACAATAGGAGACGCTAATATTCTCTAGAATGACTGCCGGCAGTCACCCAGATAATAAGTATTAGGGCGTGCTATGAAGCCATTGGCTTTGTCGCCTTCTACAAACATGTACGATCTGCTTGTCAGTCCAGCAACTTGTTGTGTGCGGCTTCCGCGGCAACACGCACACGACTGCAAGGCATACTGAGTGACACAGAGTACACTAATGGTTGTTATATAAACAATTTTAACACTCTTAGTAATATGCGCCACGCTGTGAAGCCACACCAATTAAGAACGACAAACACATTTCGGGAGAACATCCTCACAGTAACACAACATAAACGCAACACAACAAATACCCATAATCCTTTGTATTCATGACAGTTCCTGACTATTTTATACACCCCAAACTCCCCCCCCACCCCCCCTCCCCCCGTGCGTCGGTAAGGTGGGCGAGGTTGGGGGCGCGGGGGTGTAAAATATATTCAGGAGGTGTCATGAATACAAAGGATTATGGGTATTTGTTGTGTTGCGTTTATGTTGTGTTACTGTGAGGATGTTCTCCCAAAATGCGTTTTTCAATCTTGTATTGTGTGGCTTCACAGCGTGGCGCATATTAGTAAGTGTTAAAGTTGTTTATATCACAACCATCAGTGTACTCTGTATCACCCAGTATGCCTTTCAATCTTGTACGTGTACTTGTGGAAGCTGCACACAACATGTTGCCGGACCAACCATCGGTTCGTTCATGTTGTTGAAGGTGTCAAAGGCAGTAGTTTCACAGCACGCCCATTTTATTGTCATCAGGATGAACGCTATTGGATAGTCGCGAGAACGTAAGCTGCTCCAATTGCTATCATTACTCTGTGAAACAGGTTTTAAATGACTCTGTGAGTGGTAAAGGTGGTCAACCTCTGATATATTTCAGCAGGCGGTTAGCGGGCGGGCACGGTCCTGATAAAATGTTGGTTCTGGTGGACCGCGGGTGGATGACGACTTTAGTGATGCGGATGAGGATGATATAATTGCCTATCCGCGCATCTCTAATATGGAGACACCAGCCACTTGTTAGCCTGGGAACTACAAAAATGCAATATCAGTTCGATCGGCATTACGAAGGTCCTGCAGTCCTGGGTTCAAATCCAGGCTCGGGATCTTTCTGTGTGGAGTTTGTATGTTCTCTCCGTGAATGCGTGGGTTCCCTCCGGGTACTCCGGCTTCCTCCCACTTCCAAAGACATGCACCTGGGGATAGGTTGATTGGCAACACCAAATTGGCCCTAGAGTGTGAATGTGAGTGTGAATGTTGACTTTCTATCTGTGTTGGCCCTGCGATGAGGTGGCGACTTGTCCAGGGTGTACCCCGCCTTCCGCCCGATTGTAGCTGAGATAGGCGCCAGCGCCCCCCGCGAGCCCGAAAGGGAATAAGCGGTAGAAAATGGATGGATGCATGGATGGACTCAACAACGGCAATAACATTCAGTTTTTAGAAAAAAATCCTCTGACTTTGATGATTGGCAGATCAACTGGCACGTCCCTTCAAGACTACATTGAACAGTATATGGTAAATATAACCTCCTGTCACAAATGATTGACATTCGCAAAATTTGGAATACTAAGCTGAAATGAAACAAAATCGCTCCAAAGTTGCCTTCACCTGTGCCGACCTCTCCCGTCACTATTCCTGCTTTCCTTTTGGGCTTGAGAAAGCGACCAATCCATCCATCCCTCCATCCATCCATCCATTCCTCCCCCTCGAATGAATTATTGAAACTTCGCTCGCCTTCTGCGCTGTCACAGATCAGCGCCATGGGCACAAAGAGCCGGCAGTCGGTGGAAGACATTTCTTTTTCCGCCCTTCGCGTTCTGCCACGTATAGAACGATTCGCTGCGAAGTGCCCTCGGGGTGCCAGCTTTCATCCCGGTAAACGCCGACGACACGGGCTTGTTGCCGAGCTGACAGACTGTCACTGAGCTGTCGGCCTTGAACAATCAACGAGTGTGTCAGCACTATGATCACCTTTTCCACAGAGGAACGCTCATACCTACCAGGGGGGGGGCTGCGCTTGTGGGTGGGCGGGTAACAGCACGCACGTAACAATCGGAATGGGCGGCGATTTGTCATGTTGCTAGCCCACGCTCTGTTGTCTGTCAGTCTCTGGATCAACTTTGACGTTCTTTCTTTTTTTTTTTTAAAGGCCTACTGAATCGAGATTTTCTTATTCAAACGGGGATAGCAGGTCCATTCTATGTGTCATACTTGATCATTTCGCGATATTGCCATATTTTTGCTGAAAGGATTTAGTAGAGAACATCGACGATAAAGTTTGCAACTTTTGGTCGCTAATAAAAAAGCCTTGCCTGTACCGGAAGTAGCAGACGATGTGCGCGTGACGTCACGGGTTGTGGAGCTCCTCACATTGTTTACAATCATGGCCACCAGCAGCGAGAGCGATTCGGACTGAGAAAGCGACAATTTCCCCAATAATTTGAGCGAGGATGAACGATTCGTGGATGAGGAAAGTTAGGGTAAAGGACTAGAGAAAAAAAAAGGTGAGGTCATGGAGAGATTCAGATGTTATTAGACACATTTACTAGGATAATTCTGGAAAATCCCTTATCTGTGTTACTAGTGTTTTAGTGAGATTATATGGTACCTGAAAGTCGGAGGGGTGTGGCCACGGGCGTGGCGACCGCCAGTGTCTCTGAGGGAAGCCACGTTTCTCGACGAGGCGAAGCGAAGGGAGCCGTTGGGGCCAGGCTGAGCTTTTTTTCCCACTCCTACACGGTGGAAGCACCCCACGTTCGGGGGAGGCCGGTCGGAGGAGGCAAGAAAGTCCAGTTGTAGAGCTCCTCACATCCTCACATTGTTTACAATCATGGCCACCAGCAGCGAGAGCGATCCGGACCGAGACAGCGACGATTTCCCCATTAATTTGAGTGAGGATGAAAGATTTGGGGATGAGGAAAGTTAGAGAAAAGGACTTGGAAAAAAAAAAGGCGAGGGCAGTGGGAGTGATTCAGATGTTATTAGACACATTTACTAGGATAATTTTGGAAAATCCCTTATCTGCCATTTGTGCTACTAGTGTTTTAGTGAGATTATTTGGTACCTGAAAGTCGGAGGGGTGTGGCCACGGGTGTGGTGACCGCCAGTGTCTCTGAGGGAAGCCATGTTTCTCGACGAGGCGAAGCGAAAGTAGCCGTTGGGGCCAGCCTAAGCTTTTTTCCCCCTCCTATACGGTGGAAGCACCCCACTTTCGGGGGAGGCCAGTCGGAGGAGGCAAAAGAGTCCAATTGTAGAGCTCCTCACATTGTTTACAATCATGGCCACCAGCAGCGAGAGCGATTCGGACCGAGAAAGCGACGACTTCCCCATTAATTTGAGCGAGGATGAAAGATTCGTGGATGAGGAAAGTTAGAGTAAAGGACTAGAAAAAAAAAAGGCGGAGGCATGGAAAGATTCAGATGTTATTAGACACATTTACTAGGATAATTTTGGAAAATCCCTTATCTGCTATTTGTGTTACTAGTGTTTTAGTGAGATTATATGGCATCTGGGTGTTGCCCTGGGTGTGGTGACCACCAGTGTCTCTGAGGGAAGCCACGTTTCTCGACGAGGCGAAACGAAGGCAGCCGTTGGGGCCAGGCTGAGCTTTTTTTTCCCCACGTTCGGGGGAGGCCAGTCGGAGGAGGCAAGAGAGTCCACAGCTGCCTCTTTGACAGGTGCACGAGGAACGACGCAAGCTATCCGCTCAAGTCTACGGTAAGAGCCGACGTATTACCACAATTTTCTGACCGAAACCTGCCGTTGGACATGTGGTAGGGAACCATGTTCGCTTGACCGCTCTGTTCCATGGTAAAGCTTCACCTTCGGGAATAATTATATAATTATAATTATTATATTTTTAATTCTATCCTAGGGTGCCCAAACTAAGGCCCACGGGTCAGGTACGGGCCGCCAGTGTCCAAAATTCAGCCCGTGAATAGTCCAGAGTAAAACTAATGTATTTATTTATTTATTTTTTTAATTTATCCTAAGGGCCTCAAACTACGGCGTGCCAGCGTCCAAAATCCGACCCCCAGGTAAAACACATTTATTATGTTATTTTTTAATGTATCCCTTCTATCCCATCCATGAATCCATTTTCTACCCTGCTCTAAAATGTCTTCAATTCTATCAAAATCTCTTAAGAAGTCAAATGGAACCTGATCATTAAGGCAATGGCGTTCCGTAGTGTACCATAGAGAGGATTCTGGTCTTTTGACTTAGGACCCCATGAAATAAAGTACACCATTTAAATTTTAGGTCCCATTTTTTTAATTTTACATGCTGTCTCTTGGAGACTCAGGAGACTTTGTTAAGCTAATGATGCACAGTTGTACAGAGCTGTGTCCTCTGATGAGACAGGACCAATTTAATTGCATTTTTGACATCAAGTAATGGATGGCAGTGAAGTTTCTAAGTCATTATACATCCTGAAAGCCAGAAACTTTTACCAAAATTACTAGACTGATCTAACCTGACTGATTTCTTCTTTGTAGTTGTTTTTGTCAGTTTAGATGTGAAACGGTTTTACATTTTATTCCAATTTCTTTCAAAGGTCATACATTTGTCTTGGTGAAACCTGCAGAGACCCTGACAATAATAGTCTACCAACCACAGCAGAGACCATTTTGCTTTTGAATATTTTTATTATGGCAGATAATATTCTACCACAAAAATGTATATATTTTTTAACAAAATGTTTTCTAGTTCCATCCATCTTCTTCCGCTTATCCGAGGTCGGGTCGCAGGGGCAACAGCCTAAGCAGGGAAACCCAGACTTCCCTCTCCACAGCCACTTTGTCTAGCTCTTCCCGGGGGATACCGAGACGTTCCCAGGCCAGCCGGGAGACATAGTCTTCCCAACGTGTCCTGGGTCTTCCCTGTGGCCTCCTACCGGTTGGACGTGCCCTAGGGAGGCGTTTGGGTGGCATCCTGACCAGATGCCCGAACCACCTCATCTGGCTCCTCTCGATGTGAAGGAGCAGCGGCTTTACTTTGAGTTCCTCCCGGATGGCAGAGCTTCTCACCCTATCTCTAAGGGAGAGCCCCACCACACGGCGGAGGAAACTCATTTCGGCCGCTTGTACCCGTGATCTTATCTTTTCGGTCATGACCCAAAGCTCATGACCATAGGTGAGAATGGGAATGTAGATCGACCGGTAAATTGAGAGCTTTGCCTTCCGGCTCAGCTCCTTCTTCACCACAACGGATCGGTACAACATCTGCATTACTGAAGACGCCGCACCGATCCGCCTGTCGATCTCACGATCCACTCTTCCCCCACTCGTGAACAAGACTCCTAGGTACTTGAACTCCTCCACTTGGGGCAGGGTCTCCTCCCCAACCCGGAGATGGCATTCCACCCTTTTCCAGGCGAGAACCATGGACTCGGACTTGGAGGTGCTGATTCTCATTCCGGTCGCTTCACACTCGGCTGCGAACTGATCCAGTGAGAGCTGAAGATCCTGGTCAGATGAAACCATCAGGACCACATCATCTGCAAAAAGCAGAGACCTAATCCTGCGGTCACCAAATCGGAACCCCTCAACGCCTTGACTGCGCCTAGAAATTCTGTCCATAAAAGTTATGAACAGAATCGGTGACAAAGGACAACCCTCACTGGAAATGTGCTCGACTTACTACCGGCAATGCGGACCAAGCTCTGGCACTGATCTTACAGGGAGCGGACCGCCACAATCAGACAGTCCGATGCCCCATACTCTCTGAGCACTCCCCACAGGACTTCCCGAGGGACACGTTCGAATGCCTTCTCCAAGTCCACAAAGCACATGTAGACTGGTTGGGCAAACTCCCATGCACCCTCAAGAACCCTGCCGAGAGTATAAAGCTGGTCCACAGTTCCACGACCAGGACGAAAACCACACTGTTCCTCCTCAATCCTAGGTTTGACTATCCGGCGTAACTTCCTCTCAGATAATTCTGTTTAAACAGTTTTGTTTGCGGGTGCGCTCCTCCCCTTTGGCCTGTCTCTTCCCACGTTTTGCACCGTGATGCAACACAGATGGCTTCATTTAAAAAGCTAAAATGTTGAATCGCTCCAGTTGTTGACATCGCGGCTAACGCGTACAATTTCATGGATGAAATACACTAACAGTTATGAATGGATGAGTGGACGGAACTTTATTGACTTTGTACTTAAAAAGTATTACAACATGTGTTTTATGTGCTCCTTTTGCCCATTTTTTTTTTAACTTCATCTACTATCTTGCTGTTTGCTGGTCATCATAGGTGTCAAACAAAAACATGCCTCTTTTCTATTTGCAGCCTTCTGAGGTAAATATCACCATCAACTTTTTCTACAGGCTAATACATTTTAAAATAAAACAACAATGAGGGGGGTAGAGTTGGGAAGGGTGGTGTTTGGTGGTAGCAGGGGGTGGGGGGGTATATTGTAGAGTCCCGGAAGAGTTAGTACTGCAAGGGGTTGTGGGTATTTGTTCTGTTGTGTTTATGTTGTGTTACGGTGCGGATGTTCTCCCGAAATGTGTATGTCATTTTTGTTTGGTGTGGGTTCAAAGTGTGGCACATATTTGTAACAGTGTTAAAGTTGTTTACACGGCGACCCTCAGTGTGACCTGTATGGCTGTTGACCTAATATGCCTTGCATTCACTTAAGTGTGTGTAAAAGCCGCATATATTATGTGGCTGGGCCGGCACGCAGTTTGTATGGAGGAAAAGCCGACGTAATTTCATTTGGCCCTTGAGACAATATCAAATTAACATTAGAGCTGGCCAGCCGGTATTATACAGCGGCACCAACTCTCTAACACCGCATTCACAGCTAATACTCATACTTGCCAACCCTCCCGATTTTCCTGGGGGACTCCCAAAGTTCAGTGCCCCTCCCGAAAATCTCCCGGGGCAACCATTCTCCTGAATTTCTCCCGATATCCGCCCGGACAACAATATTGGGGGCGTGCCTTAAAGGTACAGCCTTTAACGTTCTCTACAACCTGTCGTCACGTCCGCTTTTACTCCATACAAACTGTGTGTTGGCCCAGCCACATAATATATGCGGCTTTTACACACACTTAAGTGAATGCAAGGCATACTTGGTCAACAGCCATACAGGTCACACTGAGGGTGGCCGTGTAAACTGTTACAAATATGTGCCACACTTTGAACCCACACCAAACAAGAATGGACCCCCTCCACAAGGTAGGGAAGGACAGAGGAGAAAAAGAAAAGAAGCGGCAGATCAACTGGTCTAAAAAGGAGGTGTATTTAAAGGCTAGAGTATACGAATGAGTTTTAAGGTGAGACTTAAATGCTTCTACTGAGGTAACATCTCGAACTGTTACTGGGAGGGCATTCCAGATTACTGGAGCCCGAACGGAAAACGCTCTATATCCCGCAGACTTTTTTTGGGCTTTAGGAATCACTAATAAGCCGGAGTCCTTTGAACGCAGATTTCTTGCCGGGACATATGGTACAATACAATCGGCAAGGTAGGATGGAGTTAGACCGTGTTATTTTATAGGTAAGTAGTAAACCCTTAAAGTCACATCTTAAGTGCACAGGAAGCCAGTGCAGGTGAGCCAGTACAGGCGTAATATGATCAAACTTTCTTGTTCTTGTCAAAAGTCTACCAGCTGCATTTTGTACCAACTGTAATCTTTTAATGCTAGACATGGGGAGACCCAAAAATAATACGTTACAGTAATCGAGACGATTACTGTAACGATTATGTATGACTGCCATCTACTGGTCACTATTATCATTACACCATGTATCAAATAAAACTGTTTCGAGGTCGGTAAGCAAAACCAGAGTTATTCTGTCCATTAGGCAGCACTGTCGAGTTTTAAGAAATTACAGTAGTTGTTGTTTTTATTGTAATCCACAGAGGCAATTCCCAATTCCAGTACACACACACATGCACACACATGCACATGAATAATGGGCTGGCTAATGAATTACAAGCAGGCCTGTAGGCCCCACACACACTCCTTATCCCAGTGATGTCTGGCTGGGCTCCCAATGACAGGACTAAAAAAACCCAAGACAAAGAAAAAACACAAGGACACACAAGACATTTTGTCTTAAAATAGGACTATCAGTGCTGTCTACATAACGATTGCACAAATATAGACATAGCCAAAAACCAGAAGCACCAAACTTAAGATTTTTTGAATCAAAGCGGCAAATCCGAGTTATTTAAAGCCAGTAGAGCGATGCTCCGCAGCGAATTTGACAAGAGCGCTATAAGCTCTGTTGAAGAAGGCAAAGGGGACAACTCAATCTGTGTCGGCGTGGCGTAAAAAGCTTCGTTTAATTGGAGGGAAGGTGAAGGAGCAGTCAGTGTGTCCTCAGTCCGCAGGAAAAAAAATAAAAAAGAGCTAGCCGGCGGTTACGGCTTTTTAAGATCTTCACAAGCCACTAATTTTATCATACGTTCGAGTCAGCACAAAAAAAAGAACCCAGGTCTCGCAAAGGTTTATTATTACATCAGGAGAAAGTGCGCCTTCAGAGTATTTGAAGGGAATAAAAGGTAATTTAATGCTGACATAACTACACGGGAAAATGTTGCTTATGTTGTTTTACCACATTTTTTATTGGACTGGAAGGAAAAAAACAATCAAACAAACCGAAAAAAAAACAACATTTTTGCAAGGATAAGGTCAAGCATAAATTGCAGTATGTGCTCGCGTTCATCACGGCTTTGTCTGCTATTATGTATCGCATGCAGTAGCAGCACTCAAGTACATTCAATAGCAATGAAAGAACAAAATTGTTTTTTCTTAGCCCAATCGATTATTTTTTCAAGCACCTCTTTCCGCTTGGATGGATGGATGGCACTCCGCCAATCACGAAGCTCTAAATTGTTAACTAAATTGCACCAAAGAAAGAAATGAATAATTAATGTTAATGATCTAAGCACTTTTAAAGTGTTGTTGTTTATTTGTTATTATATTATTGTGTTGAAATTGCAGGATTGCTGCATGTTTCAAATATCGATTTTTTTTTCGGACTATAAGGCGCACTTTTAAAATCCTTTCATTCCCTCAAAACTCGACAGTGGGCTTTATAACCCATTGCGCCTAATGTACAGGAACATTTTGGTTGTGCTTAATGACCTCAAAAATATTTTATTTGGTACATGGTGAAATTATAAGTGTGACCAGTAGATGGCAGTCACACATAAGAGTTACGTGTAGACTGCAATATGACTTAAGTGAACAACACAACAGTTGTATATGTTCCATTGAAAATATAGAACTTTACACACAGCGTTCAAAAATCCATCAAAATGTTTTAGTACGACTTTGGTATACTATGAAGCCGCACCGCTTGATGGATTGTACTGTGCTTCAACATACAAGTATTATGGTGTGTGTATAAGGTAAGACATATTATCTGGGGTTTTGTTTCGTAATATTATGCAAAATCAACTTTTCTTACTTTCTGAGTCCTGAAAATTTGTGCGACTTTGCCTTGGTAGTCCATGGTGACACCATAGTCGATAAGCTTCTTCTTTTTCTCTATCTTCTTGTTATGGGAAATTCATCCTCTGCTGTTACCATTTCTAATATAAATTAGTGTAAAGGTCTTACTTATATCTGCCATGAAAGTGCTAAAACATACCGGTGTCATGAGTTTACATTATTCACCCGAGGAACTTTACTGTAGTTACTAGAGAGTTCCGGTCAGACGGTTTTTCAAGGGACACATTTCCGGCGGATGAGGAGATGCCGCTCTGTTACTGATTGAAGTAAAGTCCGGATGTTATTAAAACAGTCAGCTCCATCTTTTGACACTTCTTCCACCCCCGTCCTTGCACGCTACACCGCTACAACAAAGATGACGGGGAGAACACGCTGCCGAAGGTGAGCCACGTAAAAAAGACCGCCCACAAAACGGTGCCTCCTGAAGCGATTGTCAAAAAGCGGCTTGAAGATGATTTGTAAAACATAATCAATGCAACATTTTGACCAAAAAAACACCGTTACATGTTATGTAGACTGCAAGAAATTGTTTTAAATAAAGTAAAACAAATTAAATAATTTGACTCCTTAAATGCACCCTATAATCCGGTGCACCTTATATATGAAAAAAGATCGAAAATAGACCCTATGCGCCCTATGGTCCAGAAAATACAGTGCCCTTATTCAATATTATCCAATAATGTAACACTTTTTTTAATATCATGCATAAATAAATAAATAAATCAACAATAAATATCATTTGCTTGATATTAATAACAATCATATTAATGTTGTAAATGTTGATAGTGAATTTGTAATGAGTGAATTTGGATTGGAATGTAGTTCTAATCTATCATAATAAAGAACTATTGTTTTGTGTTCCTAACAATGTAACAAATATTATATTATAATATTACAAATTTTTGGGGTCAAAATAAAAATAAGTTTCTGAATAACTTAAAATTCTAAAGCAAGTTATCCATTTAATTGTAAAAATGTAAATACATTTTACAGTAAAAAAAAAATTAAAAAAATAAAATAATAAAATAAAAATAATAAAAAAAAATATTAAACAAGCTGCTCAGTGGATGAATTCAATCATTCAAAAACAGTGATATTTTTTTTCTGTTTACAGTAATACATTGTAAAACAGGCATAGATTTTACGTCTTTCTGTCTCCTGCATTTTACCGTAAAAAACAGTGATATCCTTTTGCCATTTACAGTAATACTCTGAAAAATAAAAAAAATAAAAAAATAAGTCCATACATTCAGATATTTATTTTTTTTACGGAGTATGTAAAAATAAAATTAAAAAAAATAAATGCATAGGCCATTGTGTAATACTATAATGAGGTGAATTCTTATATATCAATATCAATGTATTATCCTCTGTTACAAGTGGCCCTCTGAGGGCAGCCATAACTGCAATGTGAAAACACGTTTGACACAGCTGGTCTATATGATATTAGGATCTAGTCCTTGTAGTATTTTTCCAATTATTTTTCTCTATTATTGTTTGAGATCATCTCGGTCATTGTACGACATGACTGCCTCCCATCGTGCGCCCCGCCTGCACCTGGTAAAAAAAAATAATAATAAAAAAAAAAAGCGCTTTCTGAAGCCTCCCCAGTTGCCATGGCCTCCGGCCCAGAGTCAGCGGGGTTAATAACAAGCCGCGTTCAGCGCCATTTGTCATTTGCTACCTGCCGCTGATGATAGATGTCAAGGGTGTCTGCTCCCCTGTCACCTGGCCTACATGACTAATACTGGCCCCGAGCCCCCCACCGCCACTGCTTTATCTCAGGCAGTTAGAGAGCACTAGATACCACAGTTTAGCCAGTGATCCTACCTTTGCCATGGCGACCAAATGTTTTATTATGTTGCTTCCTATGTCACTATTGCAATACAATATTTGATAGTCGGCAAATGTATTTTTTTTATTTTTTATATTGACATCCAGCATCAGACATTCATATTCATTACATCATATATCTGTTGTCTGCCCTAAATGTCAAAATATTTTTGTTTATATCCCAACCATACCACCCACCCCCCCCATAAAAAGAAATAAACAAAGTAGTATCTACAAACACATCAATTAAATAAGCAAAAAGTTAATAATAATACATTAATAATAATCATCAGAAATAAAATACATAAATATATAAACAGATACATATACAGTGGGGCATAAAAGTATTTAGTCAGCCACCGATTGTGCAAGTTCTCCCACTTAAAATGATGACGGAGGTCTGTAATTTTCATCATAGGTACACTTCAACTGTGAGAGACAGAATGTGAAAAAGAAATCCAGGAATTCACATTGTAGGAATTTTAAATAATTTATTTGTAAATTATGGTGGAAAATAAGTATTTGGTCAACCATTCAAAGCTCTCACTGATTGAAGGAGGTTTTGGCTCAAAATCTCACGATACATGGCCCCATTCATTCTTTCCTTAACACGGATCAATCGTCCTGTCCCCTTAGCATAAAAACAGCCCCAAAGCATGATGTTTCCACCCCCATGCTTCACAGTAGGTATGGTGTTCTTGGGATGCAACTCAGTATTCTTCTTCCTCCAAACACGACGAGTTGAGTTTATACCAAAAAGTTCTATTTTGGTTTCATCTGACCACATGACATTCTCCCAATCCTCTGCTGTATCATCCATTGATCCATTTTGGTATAAACTCAACTCGTCGTGTTTGGAGGAAGAAGAATACTGAGTTGCATCCCAAGAACACCAAACCTACTGTGAAGCATGGGTGTGGAAACATCATCCTTTGGGGCTGTTTTTCTGCTAAGGGGACAGAACGATTGATCCGTGTTAAGGAAAGAATGAATGGGGCCATGTATCGTGAGATTTTGAGCCAAAACCTCCTTCAATCAGTGAGAGCTTTGAATGGTTGACTACATACTTATTTTCCACCATAATTTGCAAATATTTTTTTCAAAATTCCTACAATGTGAATTCCTGGATTTTTTTTCAGATTCTGTCTCTCACAGTTGAAGTGTACCTATGATGAAAATTACAGACCTCTGTCATCATTTTAAGTGGGAGAACTTGCACAATCGGTGGCTGACTAAATACTTTTGTGCCCCAATGTATACATATGTATATACACACACACACACACATATATATATATATAGTCAGAAAATGTTTAATTTGTTTATGAGCTTTTGAGCTGCCAAAGCATCAAATGCCAAACAAAACATATTTTTATACCGACACCTCTGAACAGGACAGGAATATTGAAGGTGAATAGCCTTCAGTTTGCACTCAAATTATCAGTTTTGTGGTGTCTATTGACCGCAGACCTTAAGGAAATCGCTCACCTCTCAATTCCGATATTTTGATATTTTGCAGCCTATAATGCCTAAATTTGAAGCAAAATATGTAATTTTAGGAGGCTTGTGTTTGTATTTAAGCAAAGGATTTTAACTAAAGTTGGAAAACACTTACTGTATTGATGTTTTACTCATTTTATACTTTTCTTGTTACGTACGGCGGGGGAAGGAAACGACACCACAGCAGGAATCAGATCAAAAGGTTTATTGAACTTGATGATTGCGTGGGATGTGTATGCTACTCTAAGTTATAGGTGCAAAACGATGTGTAGAATTAACCATTTAAATGTTACCAGGGGTTGTTGTATGTGCGTGTTGGATAAGTCCTTCATCAGACCAAAGGGGCAAGGCGAGTGGGCAGTCCACGGGCAGGCAAGCGGTTGGGGGCTGGAGAGAAACAACAAGGTCTGTGTCCAAGCAGGGGTCGAGGATCGAGGGAGGCAGTCCAGAATCCAGAGGGAAGTGGAAGCTCGATCACAGGAATCAGGGGAGGCATGGCGAGGAACACAAAGAACATGTGACACAGGAACAGGGAAGGCGCATAGAGAGAGCAAGTACGGAGGAGGGAAGACAGAGACGGGATGCTTACTACGAGGAGTGAACTACGTTCCGGCACTGGATCTTCGGGTCCGCTGGTCTTTATGTTATCTGTCTTCATTAGTCCCAGGGGCGTCTCCCGGCGCTTTTCCAGCGAAGGTGCCAGCCGTGCTTACAGCAGAAGGCATGAGGGATTGCACATGCCCCGTGACAGCACTGACTTAAAAGTAGACACTAGAGCAGAGGTCACCTACGCGGTGCCCGCGGGCACCAAGTCGCCCGTAAGGACCAGATGAGTCGCCCGCTAGCCTGTTTTCAAAATAGCTCAAATAGCAGCACTCACCCCTGAGCTGCCTCTATTTTTTTTATTGTATTTATTTACTAGCAAGCTGGTCTCGCTTTGCTCGACATTTTTAATTCTTAGAGAGACAAAACTCAAATAGAATTTGAAAATCCAAGAAAATATTTTAAAGACTTGCTCTTCATTTGTTTACATAAATTATTATTATTATTTTTTTAATTTGCTTCTTATTACTTTCAGAAAGACAATTTTAGAGAAAAAATACAACTTTAAAAATAACTTTAGGATTTTTAAACACATATACCTTTTTACCTTTTAAATTCCTTCCTCTTCTTTCCTGACAATTTAAATCAATGTTAAATTATTTTTTATTTATTTATTGTAAAGAATAATAAATCCATTTTGAATTAATTCTTCATTTTAGCTTCTGTTTTTTCGACGAAGAATATTCGTGAAATATTTATTCAAACTTATGATTAAAGTTTAAAACAATATTCTGGCAAATCTGTAGAATCAAAATTAAATCTTATTTCAAAGTGGATTTTAACCTATTTAGAACTTGTAATCAAAATTCTAAAATTAATCTTAATCAGGAAAAATTACTAATGATGTTCCATAAATTATTTTTTTAAATTTTTTCAATAGAATCGATTTAGCTAGTTTTTCTGTTTATTTTTTCCGGTTGAATTTTGAATTTTAAAGAGTCGAAATTGAAGATAAACTATGTTTCAAAATTTTATTTTCATGTTTTTCCTGTTTTCTCCTCTTTTAAACCATTCAATTTAGTGTTTTTTCATCATTTATTCTCTACAAAAAACCTTCCGTAAGGGAAAAAACATGTATGACGGAATGACAGACAGAAATACCCTTTTTTTTAATACATATATAGATGTATTTATTAAAGGTAAATTGAGCAAATTGGCTATTTCTGGCAATGTATTAAGTGTTTATCAAACTGGTAACCCTTCGCATTAATCAGGACCCAAGAAGTAGCTCTTGTTTTCAAAAAGGTTGTTGACCCCTGCACTAGATAGTCTGAGCTCATTGTCAAATTACTATACTGTTTTATTCAATTGTAACTAGGGTGGTCCAAAAAATTGGATTATTGGCTTCATTTTAACTGAACATTGTACGATACATTAACATATGCACTCCATGAACAATTTTAGATTATTAAAATACAAAATGAAATGCATTAAAGACATTTAATTTTCTTATTGCACAAAAATATATATATATACTTTTACATAATACATGGAGTCTGCCATAATAAAAGCCCAAGGCATGGGTAACTTACACGTCTGTGAAGGCACCATTAATGCTGAAAGGTACATACAGGTTTTGGAGCAACATGTGTTGCCACCCAAGCAACAATATCATGGACGCCCCTGCTTATTTCAGTAAGACAATGCCAAGCCACATGTTAAAACAGCGTGGGTTTGTAGTAAAAGTGTGCGGGTACTAGACTGGCCTGCGGGGCAGTTGGCTTACTACATTACCTTTTTTTTTTATTTAATCCCATTGTGCAGATCTGGATGCTTGTTATTAAAATATTTACCTACGTTTGAGTGTGATACAATATTGCCACCTTTGGGGAGGCAGGTTTTAAAGTGCGCGCTTGCAACGCGGCGCTACCGTGTTTTTACTTTTGAAGTCCAAATACCGGCATATTATGCAGTAGAATTGCTATAGTTTGCCCTTCTTCCTTTCCCCACTGTTTTTGCATGTATGCGCTCTGTGTGCGTGCGCAACATGCGCCTCGGCTCAGCAAGGTCACCGCCGCACGGCTGCATGCAAATGCAAAAAAAATAAATAAAATACTGGCATTTTTCAAAGACAGTATAGTCTATTCATGGCATACATTTTCTATCGCTTGTCCCTCTCGTGGTCACGGGGGTGGCTGGAGCCTATCCCAGCTGCATTCAGTACCTTTTGTAATTTAGTATCGGGGTATTTTGTTAGTATACCGTACTACCTTAATTATTACTTAATTATCATTACAGAAAGGAAAATCACCAAAGTTGTCCTTATTGTCGTCTGACTGTTCTGTACTACACAACTTGCAGACATTCTCTGTGTATGTTTTATGTTAAACATTATTTTTTGTTCCAAAACCCTGCACACGCACGTTAAGACTATTCAGGAACTGTTAAAGGCAGACCTGGGCATTTATTTTGACTCGGGGGGCCACATTTAGAGAACCAAATGTGTTTGGGGGCCGGTATATCTATATTTGGGAACACTAATATAAAACCTCACAATCATTTGTGATTGAATGCTAAAAACGTTATGGCAGACCGCCTTAAAAAACGCAATGGAATTAAAAAAAAATTTCTACGAACGATAAAACACTGAAAATTGACAAAATATGAATGTCACACCCACGTTCGATTGATCGATATTTTACAATCAAGTGAAATGCAAAAAAATGCAACAGTGAAATATGAATGCAAAGGGTACAAATAAACCTACCTAAAATCTGATATATTTGATATTTGCTGAATTTCCCCCAGGGATCAATAAAGTACTTTCTATTCTATTCTATTATATTCTATATATCAATAAGCTTTAGAACTTTGTTATGAAAATCTCCTTCCGCGTCTGTGGAAACGTTTGCCCTCCACACTGTTTGGTCTGAGCTGCTGTGACTTACATTATCATAGTAACTAATTAGATGACCATAGTAACTAATTACATATCCATAGTAACTGGTATATCATCTATAAGCGCAGATTCCAGCCATTGCAATACCTAATATTGTTCAAGACTTATGGTTATTAGAAAACATGACTGCACATCATAAAAGCAGCTACACTTTACATCTTAAAGATCTAAAGCAATTATTTGTGAATGTCCAGTGGGCCAGATTGAAAAACTCTACGGGCCACATGTGGCCCCCGAGCCCTAATTTTCCCAGATATGGTTAAAGGTGATCCATAGCAGTACGTTTTTGTGAGTGTTATTTTTTTATTAGACTTTATTAGAAACAAACAATGTCATCTTTCCTCTTGTTGGTACCAATGCCTCTCCGGGTGTTGTTGGTCTCAACTTTCATTGTGGTATCCGTCTGTGCAGTGTTAATATCGATGTGAGTTAAGCACCTGGTGAGGCCCCCCATGTACAGCGGGGCATTCACCATGTCTTCTTTAAATGTTATAATTTTTTTTATATATATACATATATATATATATATATATATTTTTGGATACTAAGAGATAACGTTCACATCATACCTCAACTTAAATCATACTTGCCAACCCTCCCGGATTTTCCGGGAGACTCCCGAAATTCAGCGCCTCTCCCGAAAATCTCCCGAAATTCAGCGGAGCTGGAGGCCACGCCCCCTTGAGCTCCATGCGGACCTGAGTGGGGACAGCCTGTTTTCACACCCGCTTTCCCACTATATAAACAGCTTGCCTGCCCAATCACGTTACAACATCTATGGATTTTAATAAAAAACTGCACACACAAGGAGACGAAGCAGAAGAACAAGGAAGTTACAGCCATGGCGACGCCGTCTGTAATAGAGTGATTCTATGTTGTCTGTCGCCATCTCCTGGTGAATGTTGGCTATAGCGTTATGGGGTTGCTTTTTGATTGGCCAACAATTTATGTGGTGTTGCGCACCTGACGGCAAGTAACTCTCGCCAGTACGCAAATGGCAGAACAAAGGTTACTCAAATACTGAAAGGTAAGTGTTGTTGGTTTTCCGTCTGTAATAGAGTGATTCTGTGTTGTCTGTCGCCATCTCCTGGTGAATATTGGCTACAGCGTTATGGGGTTGCTTTTTGATTGGCCAACAATTTATGTGGTGTTGCGCACCTGACGGCAAGTGACTCTCGCCAGTACGCAAATGGCAGAACAAAGGTTACTCAAATAGTGAAAAGTAAGTATTGTTGGTTTTTTTTTAGTAACCAGCAAGCACAGTACAGTTAGTAGAACAACTGTGTTTTTATTACTGTGTATTTGATAGGGGCCGTCGGAAATTCAACTATTTATTTTATTTATATATATAATAAAATAAATATATAGCTAGAATTCACTGAAAGTCAAGTATTTCATACATATATGTATATATATATATATGTATGAAATACTCCAGTTGGTGAATCATACTCCCCTCTTAACCACGCCCCCCGCCCCAACCACGCCTTCGCCCCACTCCTGACCACGCCCCCCCCCCCCACCACCACCTCTCTAAATCGGAGGTCTCAAGTTTGACAATATGACTTAAATGTCTTAATAATGCTTTTAAAGGATTTAATTGTTTCATAAATCTGTCCTAATTTGATGATGTAAAGACTGCGTGGCGCAGTGGGAGATTGGCCGTGCCCAACCCGAGAGTCCCTGGTTCAAATCCCACCTAGTACCAACCTCGTCACGTCCGTTGTGTCCTGAGCAAGACACTTCACCCTTGCTCCTGATGGGTGCTGGTTAGTGCCTTGCATGGCAGCTCCCTCCATCAGTGTGTGAATGTGTGTGTGAATGGGTAAATGTGGTAGTAGTGTCAAAGCGATTTGAGCACCTTGAAGGTAGAAAAGTGCTATAGAAGTACAACCCATTTTTCTATTTGCAAACTTTGTACCAACACAAATCACTACACCTCTTTTTGCATTATTGCCTCTCCAAGGCTTTTTAAATGGTTTGACGTCCACTTCCCAATAGGCTCCAAGCTAATGCTTTTAAATTGACCGAAATTGCCGAGTGATTAATGCAGATAAGAAGATGGCATTGGATGGAGAGGCTGCAACTGCGCCATTCATTGATTTTGATAAGGCTACTGTCGTCCCTGGTCGGGGAAGAAAGTCCGGAAATTACAAAAGCTATTAACAGCAACGTGACTCGTTCAATCGACTCTTTAAGATGTCTGATTTGTGCCACTTACTCAAAACAAATCTCTGGCTAATACCCACAAGTAAAAAGTGTCGTTTCAAGACGGACCCGAGAAAAACAACACTTGGCAATGATTATCACTCAGCCGAAGACGGCTTTGTCATAAGTGATTTTTTTCCCCCCTAGATAGACCTTTGCATTATAAAGCCTGTGTTTACTAAACAGGCTGAATGCCTCCCTGTTTTTGTCCCCTCACTTGCAGAGATGTCAGGAACGGAGGAGGGCATTTCTCAGGTGCACTGGAAGCAGCAGTGGTTGGAGAACGGGACGCTCTACTTCCATGTGTCCGTCACCGAATCGGAGCGAGTGGCCCAAACGACGCAAGCCTCGGCGAGGGAGCCGGCCCACGTGCTGCACGAACACATGCACCTGCTGCACATCTCCGTGATGGTAAGTCAAAAACTGCGATTCACAGACGGGCCCAAAACATCCAGCGAGCATGCATTTGTACAAATACTGTGGAAAAAAGTGGTTCAATTATAAAAAAATAGTTACTGTATATGTGCTGGGTGTTAAAATGGAAGACTACCTGAAGTCAGTCTCCTATTGTCCTTGTATATAGAATCAAATAGAATAGAATAGAAAGTACTTTATTGATCCCTGGGAGAAATTCAGCACCACGGTTCGCTCACAATAGACAATGATAATAATGAATAATATATACATATATTATATATAAAATAAATATATTCTGCATATAATCTACATTTAAGTGCAGTCAAGGAACATATGCATTATACATTCTGTTGGCTGTCGGTATGAAGGACCTCCTGTGTCGTTCAGTGTTGCATATATAGTAACTCGTAGTGTTGTACCGATACCAATATTTTGGTACCAGTACCAAAATTATTTCGATACTTTTCGGTACTTTTCTAAAAAATAATGGGGGACCCCCCCAAAAAATTGCATTATAGGCTTTATTTTAACAACATATCTTAGGTTACATTAAACATATGTTTCCTACTACAATTTAGTCATTAAATAAAATTGTGAACATACGAGACATGTCTTTTAGTAGTAAGTAAACAAACAAAGGCTCTTTCTTATAAGTCTGCTGACATATGCAGTAAAATATTGTATCATTTATTAAGTTAAAGTACTGTAATATCTGTGATATTTGTATTGGTGTACTGTGTCTTTAAGAGTGTGGTGAATGCGCATGCGCGGGTGAGTGGCGGGAAAAGTGTCAGTGTGTGTGAGCGTGAGTTGTGGCTAACAGCAGCTCGTGTATGTGTGTGCATTATTTTTGGTACTACAAGAAGTTACCGCTTGTTAATAAAGCGATTGAACGGCGCATCCTCGTCTGTGTGACTCCTTCACCACCGCGGGCATTACATTGGTGTCAGAAGTTTTTCGGTTTGAACCCGCTGCCTATGGATAGAGGATGTTCGCCGACCTCAGCGCTCGAGTGAAGGTAGAGAAAGGAACTGGAGAGTGTGCGATTGACATGCCGGACGCATCCTGCGTCGAGCACGGACGCCATGAAGCCGGCGTTTCGCGCCACATGGACAACAGTGTCCCCAAGACGGAGCGGCGTCATGACGCAGGAGCGCATGCGCCGCCGCCGCCGCCGCCGAATGTAAACAAACATGGCGGCGCCCATGAGCTTGTGTGTGAAGCATTGAGAACACTGAAGTTTTCAGGGAAAGGAAGCTGGGAGGCTTATAAAATCCAGTTTGAGCTTGTGGCTAATAAAGCAGGCTGGACTGATGAGGTGAGAGCAATACAGTTGGCTTTGTCACTGACTGAAGAAGCTGCGTCCTGTTTGCTCCTGCTGAACCCGGGAGAAAGACTTGATTACAGTGCGCTGGTTGCTGCGCTGCAAAGGCGTTTTGGAGAGTTTGACTTGAGAGACTCTTTGCGCTGTGAGTTCAAGCACCGTGACAGGCTGCCCGGTGAGTCGCTTCGGTGCCTTGCTCATGGGATCGAGAGGCTGGGTCGGCGTGCGTATATCGGAATGCCGGACGCAATTCAAAATGAACTGATACGTGATCAATTCATCCAAGTTCTCAAACCGGATGAATTGCGCTTGCGCGTCCAGCTTGCCCACCCTACTGCCCTGGCAGATGCACTTGAACTCGCCATGGAGAGTGAGATCGCCACTGGGGCGGCACCTGAGACATCTTTCCGCCCAGTTTCGGCTGCGTCATTTACGCAGGGTGCAGAGCAAAGACCGGCGTGGGTGGAGGAACTTGTATGTGCGCTACAGACCCGCTCAACCCAGTATGAGGAAAAGAAGGACAGACGAACGTCCACCGCTGTCTGCTGGGGGTGTGGACAACTTGGCCACCTGCTGCGGCGCTGTCCAAACAGGAAGGGCCAGCAGGGAAACGGGAGAGGGTCCGTGTAGCCCGGACGACACGGACTCCTTTAGCCAGTTACCGGGAGCACCAGCCCTCAAGTGATGAGACTGTTGTGACTGTGGGCTGGACAGAAGTGGGGGACCCATGTCATGTGTGCGTGCAGATTGGGAATGTAGCCTGCACAGCCCTGGTGGATACTGGATCTTCAGCCACAATTGTGAGACCGGACGTTGTTCCAGCTGGAACCGTTGTAGAACCAAGTCTCACCAGATTAAAGACAGTGACTGGGGAAGTTGCCCAGATGAAAGGCAAAGCAACTTTTATGTTCATAATCGGAGGCTTGTCAGCAACATTTTCCGCTTGGGTGGCGGATGTGAGCGACCCATGTATACTTGGTCGAGACTTTTTAAAAGCCACGAGGTGTGTTATAGACATGGGGTCTGCTGTGCTCATTCTGCCAAGTGGCCAGCGAGTAAAGCTGACCGCTCCTACTGAACGAACTGTGGCTGTGTCTGTCAACACTGCAGTCGCCAGTCCGACAACCTGGGAAGGGACTGTCAGGCCCTCCATAGAGAGAGAGGAGGCAATAGGGGAACTCGCAGCCAAGAGGACATCACCCACCACGCAGCAGCCATCGGTAATGGGGGCAGAGTCCGCTCGCCCTGAAGAATCAAGCCCAAAGCGGGAAGCGGCGTCATCCAGGCCACTCCCAACAGCAGCGCGTAACCAACAACAGCAAGGGGAGGACCGGACGGTAGCGGTCCGCTTCATCTGGGAAAAGAACTGCGTCGGCCTCGAAGGAGAGCAGCGCGAGCGACTGTGGCATGTACTGTGGGACTTTAAGGACATTTTCGCCCTCAATGAAAATGAGGTGGGTCTCACCCATCTGGTCGAACACCACATCGACACTGGGGATGCGCGGCCAGTCAAGGTGCGCCCCCGTCGCCTCCCCATGATCAGGCAGGAAGCAGCTGATAGGGAGGTCCACGCCATGCTAGAGGCGGGGATCATAGAACCCTCTGACAGTCCGTGGGCGTCTGGCGTGGTCATGGTTCCCAGGAAGAACAGCACAAGGCCGCGGTTCTGTGTTGACTACAGGCCGCTGAATAAGGTGACAAAAAAAGATTGTTACCCACTCCCGCGAGTCGATGAGACGTTGGACCTGGTGGCAGGGTCCTCATGGTTCTCGTCGCTCGACCTGCGCAGTGGGTACTGGCAGGTCCCACTCACCCCTGAGTCACGGCAGAAGACAGCGTTCTGCACCACCAGGGGCCACTGGCAATTCAAGGTCATGAGCTTTGGACTTTGCAACGCACCAGGGACATTTGAGCGACTGATGGACACAGTGCTCGCTAACATCCCCAGGCAAGAGTGCTTGGTCTATTTGGACGATGTCCTCGTCCATGGACGGTCCTTTCAGTCAGCCCTTGATTCCTTGAGGCTGGTGCTGGGAAGGATTGCTGCAGCTGGACTAAAACTACACCCAGAGAAGTGCCATTTCATGCGGCGTGAGGTGGAGTTTCTGGGCCACAAGGTGGACGGAAGGGGCATCAGCACACTGGAGGAGAAGATCAGAGCTATAAGAGACTGGCCAATTCCGAAGGACCAGAAGCAGCTAAAAAGCTTATTGGGACTTGCCTCATATTATCGGCGGTTCGTGAAGGGATTTTCTTGCAGTGGCGCACCGTTGTTTAACCTTCTCCAGAACAATCAGATGTTCGTGTCGACGCCAGACTGCCAGGAGGCATTTTATAGTCTCAAGGAGGCCCTCATGAATGCTCCTGTCCTCACCACTCCAGATCCAGCTATGCCTTTTGTGCTGGATACAGATGCCAGTAATGTTGGTATGGGCGCAGTGCTGTCGCAGGTGGGTCCAGAAGGTGAGCGGGTGGTGGCTTACTTCAGCCGCACTTTCAACAAGAGTGAGCGGCGGTACTGTGTGACCAGACGTGAACTGTTAGCTGTTGTGTTAGCTGTACGCCATTTCAAGTACTACTTGTGCGGCGTGTCCTTCACCATCAGAACGGACCATGCAGCACTACAATGGCTAATGTCATTTCGAGAACCAGAGGGTCAGGTGGCACGATGGCTGGAGGAGCTGCAGTCTTTCCACTTTAGTGTGTGTCATCGGGCCGGGGCGCAGCACGCCAATGCAGACGCTCTCTCTCGGCGGCCGTGTGCTATTGAGGGCTGTAGCTACTGTGACCGGCGCGACGCCAGAGAGAAAGAGCTGCGCGGAGATGAGACAGCTGAAGGGCCTTCATGCTGCACTTTGGAGACTGTGGACGCCGCAGAATGGGCGACCAGGCAGGCAGAGGACAGCGATCTCGAACCAGTGCGGCATTGGGTCCAGAGTGGCAGGAGACCACCCTGGGAAGGCGTGTTGGGACTGTCAGTCGGCACCAAGGGCTTGTGGAGTAAATTTGCTGTGCTGCGCATCAGTGACGGTGTACTGCAGCGTGCATGGAAGGAGCCGGCCACCGGGGAGGAGAGATGGCAAGTGGTGGTGCCTAAGACTCTGAGGGACACAGTGCTGAAGGCGTGTCATGGGGGCATGGGCTCAGGGCATTTTGGCAGCTCAAAAACGCTCCGCCGGTTGCGCCAAGGGTTCTACTGGGGTCAGCACCGGCGGGACGTGGAGGACTTTTGTCGGCGCTGTGATGAGTGCGCGGCTTACAAGGGACCCCAGGACCGGTCACACGCACCACTTCAGCAGCAAGGGGTTGGAGCACCCATGGAGAGGGTAGCTGTGGACATTATGGGCCCTTTTCCCATAACAGACAAAGGAAACAAGTATGTGCTTTGCGCAATGGATTACTTCACCAAGTGGCCGGAGGCGTACGCGCTGCCGGACCAAGAAGCAGAGACCGTGGCTGATGCCTTGCTGGAGGGCATGTTCAGTCGCTTCGGAACTGCAGATATCCTTCACAGCGACCAAGGCAGGAATTTTGAATCCAGAGTTTTTGCTGCCCTGTGTGAAAGACTGGACATGCAAAAGACACGCACGACTCCTTTGCATCCGCAAAGTGATGGACTGGTAGAGCGGTTTAACCGCACCATGCAGCAGCAGCTGGCAATCCTCACCGCCAACCATCAGCATGATTGGGACCGTCATATTCCTCTAGTGCTGATGGCATACCGCTCCGCGGTTCAAAGTTCCACAAGCTGCACCCCTGCCCTGCTGATGTTGGGTCGGGAGATCCGCACACCTGCTGAGTTGGCGTTTGGGAGACCACCAGGCAGCACCAAGGATCAACCGGGACTGGAATATGCTCGGAAGTTGCAAGATCGGATGGACGCAGCACATTCCTTTGCGCGAGACCAGTTGGAGAAGGCTGGTTTAAGGCAAAAGAGGAACCATGACGTGCGGAGCAAGGGCCGGGACTTTAGGCCTGGCGAACTGGTCTGGGTGTACACGCCAAAAAGAAAAAAAGGACGTTGCCCCAAGTTGGACAGTCATTGGGACGGTCTGTGTAGGGTGCTAGAGAGGGTGGGAGAAGTAGTATATAGAATTGCAGTGACCCCTAAGGGCCGAAAGGTTGTTTTGCATAGAGACCGTTTGGCACCCTACAGGGGTAGAGAAGTTCCCCAGTTTGAGGCGGCACCTGCCTCACCAGATGGCACTGGACAGTTAGTGGATCAAAGTTCCCCATATTCCACTATTGTTGTTCCTGTTCAGCCGCCAGCGCCACGTGTTGATGGACCTGAGTTAGAACAGGGCCGGCCACAGAGACATAGGCGTAGACCGCCAAGGTTCAGGGATTTTGTGGTTGACCCCTCGGGGCGAGGGGTTTCATAAAGGGGGAGGCAGTGTAATATCTGTGATATTTGTATTGGTGTACTGTGTCTTTAAGAGTGTGGTGAATGCGCATGCGCGGGTGAGTGGCGGGAAAAGTGTCAGTGTGTGTGAGCGTGAGTTGTGGCTAACAGCAGCTCGTGTATGTGTGTGCATTATTTTTGGTACTACAAGAAGTTACCGCTTGTTATTAAAGCGATTGAACGGCGCATCCTCGTCTGTGTGACTCCTTCACCACCGCGGGCATTACAGTACCAATGATTGTCATACACACACTAAGTGTGGTGAAATTTGTTTAAAGCACCTCTTCCTGAGTGTGTTTCAGTGTTATAACTTCACCTTTATCTTTAGTTTTTGAGCCAAAATGCGTCCGGTAAGAGCTGACTTAATATCACAATTTTCCCATCCAAAAACTTGCTGGTTGACGTGGGGAAACATGTGTTAAAGCTTCACAACAAACAAAGAAACACCGGCGGTGTCTCGGTGCTAAAGGCAGCTGCAATCCACTGCTTTCCACCAACAACATACTTATTTATAGTCTCCATTATTAATTGAACAAATTACAAAAGATTCAGCAACACAGATGTCCAAAATACTGTGTAATTATGGGATAAAAAGAGACGACTTTTAGCCGTGTGTGGTGCTGGGCTAATATGTCCGCTACAATTTGAGAAGTCACGCGCACGCGTCATCATACACGTCATCATTCCGTGACGTTTTCAACAAGAAACTCCATCCATCCATCCATCCATCTTCTTCCGCTTATCCGAGGTCGGGTCGCGGGGGCAACAGCCTAAGCAGGGAAGCCCAGACTTCCCTCTCCCCAGCCACTTCGTCTAGCTCTTCCCGGGGGATCCCGAGGCGTTCCCAGGCCAGCCGGGAGACATAGTCTTCCCAACATGTCCTGGGTCTTCCCCGTGGCCTCCTACCGGTTGGACGTGCCCTAAACACCTCCCTAGGGAGGCGTTCGGGTGGCATCCTGACCAGATGCCCGAACCACCTCATCTGGCTCCTCTCGATGTGAAGGAGCAGCGGCTTTACTTTGAGTTCCTCCCGGATGGCAGAGCTTCTCACCCTATCTCTAAGGGAGAGCCCCGCCACACGGCGGAGGAAACTCATTTCGGCCGCTTGTACCCGTGATCTTATCCTTTCGGTCATGACCCAAAGCTCATGACCGTAGGTGAGGATGGGAACGTAGATCGACCGGTAAATTGAGAGCTTTGCCTTCCGGCTCAGCTCCTTCTTCACCACAACGGATCGGTACAACGTCCGCATTACTGAAGACGCCGCACCGATCCGCCTGTCGATCTCACGATCCACTCTTCCCCCACTCGTGAACAAGACTCCTAGGTACTTGAACTCCTCCACTTGGGGCAGGGTCTCCTCCCCAACCCGGAGATGGCATTCCACCCTTTTCCGGGCGAGAACCATGGACTCGGACTTGGAGGTGCTGATTCTCATTCCGGTCGCTTCACACTCGGCTGCGAACCGATCCAGTGAGAGCTGAAGATCCCGGTCAGATGAAGCCATCAGGACCACATCATCCGCGGGAAATTTAAAATTGCAATTTAGTAAACTAAAAAGGCTGTATTGACATGTGTTGCAATGTTAATATTTCATCATTGATATATAAACTATCAGACTGCAGGTAGTAGTGGGTTTCAGTAGGCCTTTAATGCGCCCTAAAATCCGGTTCGCTTTTCGTTTGAAAATAGACCTGACAAGACCCGCTTGTCAGCCGTGCCCCTTATAATCCGGTGCACCCTATGGTCCGGAAAATACGGTAATGTAATTATGAAAACCTGCGTACAAGCACTGTAATGAGTTTTCAAATCCTTGATTGCACCGGCTAGAGCGCCAACATTCGTGGTATTCCGAGGTCTTCAATGGAGAATCGCAGTGAGACAGCTGGAAGACAAAAGTTGGTGCACGGCCTTGCAGCCCAAAGGTGTCCTCTGGCTGTTGGCGGGAACATCATTATGTGTGTCACTGTCAATTCAGGGCCACCAGACCCGAGTCTGATGTCTCTATTCTTCTAGGCAGTCGACTGGCACTCTTTCACTCAGTTTAATAGTCCTCCATATTCTCTTTTCCTCTGCCCTCCTCTTTTTCGACGTATATGCATTGAGTTACTATAAACCCCCTGTATTATACTGTGAAGGGTCAAATGGGAGACAATGAAATAAATAATACACCTTTAAATAATCACTTAAATGTGTCATCAATTAATAAAAAATATAATTGAATAAATGCATGTAATTTAATGTGACAATAATTCATTTAATTTAGAATTAATAGTATTGTTGAACTATTTATTTATTATGTACCATTTTTTAGATATTTATTTTATGAACCAGTGTAGCAACTTCAATACATTTTGATACATTAACTGCTAATTCTTTGCCTCAGCAGGTCTTGCTTCTACATACCCCACAAGGTCTGAAATATGTCGTCTAGACCAGTGGTCCCCAACCACCGGGCCGCAGAAGAATTTTTTCTTCATTTTTATTTAAAAATAAATAAAAATAAATAAATAAATATTTTTATTATTATTTTTTTTTAATTAAATCAACATAAAAAACACAATATACACTTACAATTAGTGCACCAACCACAAAAACCTCCCTTTTTCATGACAAAAACGTCCATTTTTCATGACCAAAAAAAAAAAAGAAAAAAAGGATATTGTCCAACTCTTAATTACAAATTCTGATATAAACCGATACCGATATATACAGTCGTGGAATGAACACATTATTATGACACATTTTGTTGTGATGCCCCGCTGGATGCATTAAACAATGTAACGAGATTTTCCGAAAAAAATCAACTCAAGTTATGGAAAAAAATGCCAACATTGCACTGCCATATTCATTATTGAAGTCACAAAGTGCATTATTTTTTTTAACATGCCTCAAAACAGCAGCTTGGGATTTGGGACACGCTCTCCCTGAGAGAGCATGAGGAGGTTGGGGTGGGGGTAGCAGGGGGGTGTATATTGTAGCGACCTGGAAGAGCTAGTGCTGCAAGGAGTTCTGGGTATTTGTTCTCTTGTGTTTATGTTTTGTTACGGTGCTTATGTTCTCCCGAAATGTGTTTGTCATTGTTGTTTGGTGTGGGTTCATAGTGTGGCGCATATTTGTAACAGTGTTTAAGTTGTTTATACGGTCACCCTCAGTGTGACCTGTATGGCTGTTGACCAAGTATGCTTGCATTCACTTATGTGTGTGAAAAGCCGTGGATGTTATGTGATTGGGCCGGCACGCAAAGGCAGTGCCTTTAAAGTTTATTGCCGCTCTGTATTTCTCCCTACGTCTATGTACCACTCTGTACAGCGGCGTTTTAAAAAGTAATATATTTTACTTTTAGAAACAGATACTGATAATTTCCGATATAACATTTTAAAGCATATATTGGACGATATATGTATGTATATATATATATATATATATATATATATATATATATATATATATATATATATATATATATATATATATATATATATACACACACACATATACATATATATACACATATACATATATATATACATATACATATACATATACCCTCTTATATTATTTTACAATATTATACTGAGTATGATTTGAAAGACTTGACAAAATTTCAGGCTTCCGACCAAATTTGTGTTAGCAACACCCACTGATATCGATCAGTGAGTTTCACAGAATAATTACATCGTTTAAAAAAATTACAAAAAAATACAAATAAAAATACATAATTAATTACATTGTGAAATGAATAATTTTGAAACAATATGTAATTATATATTGAGATTATTATTTAAATACTTAAATGCATAATATAATTTTAGAATACATTAATTAATTCCACTTTTAATAACACATTTATTTACATCCAATTCTTAATAAAAAGTAATGTATTTAAGTAAGTATTTAAGTATTTGTTTTATTTAATCCTCCAATGTATGCTACTTTATCTACTGATTTTTTTCCTTACACAAAATAATACATTTATAAATAACGCCCCACTGCATTAGGGTTGTGCCGATCTTATTTCATGGCAGTGTCCTCAATTTTCCCCTCCATGTTTGTACAATGTCAAGTTTTATGACAAAGTCGTTTTTAATTTTCAACCTTTTGGGGGTCATGGTCGCGGCACTCCAAGTGACGGCTGTGTGTTTGGGTGACAGGAAAATAAACTCTGAGTCTTTTGGGAAGACACGGTTTTTCTTTTGAGACCATGTGTAAATCTCCGTTTTAATGTAAAATATGTTTATGCCACCAAACACGTCGACTAGTACCTCTAATTATAGCTTGTTGAGTCTATTTTGTCAATTTGACCTCGCAATAATAAAAAAAAAAAAAAGCTCTTTTTTTTGCTAATTTGTTGGACATCTGCAATGTCTGAAAGTGAGTACATTCCCTAAACCGGGGGTCAGCAACCAGTGGTACTCGAGCAACATGCAACTCTTTAGTGCCGCCCTAGTGGCTCCTTAGAGCAATTTTAAAAAATGATTGTAAAGGGAAAAAAAACAGTTTTTGTTTGCGTTTGTTTTTTTTTGCTTAGGGACAAACATGACACACGCCTTCTCAATTGTCAGAAAGCCCACTGATTAATATGTTTGTGTGTATGCTTCACTGATGAGAGTATTGTTCAACATCGTTTTGTCCTACTAATTTTGGCGGTTCTTGAACTCACCATAGTGTGGACTGTGTCGCAGCAGTTTGTTTACGTGTAAAATCTTCCACTTCTTCATTGTTTCATTTTGTCCACCAAAGGTTGTGTTCTGTGCGTGAATGCACAAAGGTGCACTTTGTTGTGTGGAACCTCTCTTCCAGTGGGTCCTCCTGACCTTCAAGTATTTTTAGGCGAACCCGTTTCATTGTTTACATGACAGTTTTTATTCTTCAGAAAAAGTTTTTGGTGCTTTTTAGCAGTTGTCTTGCAGTCGTTGTGCTTTCGCTCTCCCTCAGCTCCAACCCCGTCTCTGCTCCCGGCTGCTGATTATACAGAGCAACAGGTGATTAGATAACAAGGCCCAGGTGGGCCATCTACGCACCTGTCACTGACTTCGAGGCAGGTCCTGGCACACCCCGCCTCGCTGCAGGCCTACAGGCCACACCCCCTCCACAGTTGATGTTATTGACTTGTTGGCGTGCTAATCAGGCATGTTTGGTCAGTGCATGACTGCAAGCTAATTAATGCTAACATGCTATTTAGGCTAGCTGTATGTACATATTGCATCATTATGCCTCATTTGTAGCTATATTTAAGCTCATTTAATATCCTTTACTTTTATCCTCTTTGTATATAAAATAGTTTTGTATGTGTCATGACACATTACCTGGATATAATATTGGCTGTATTTCCGATTGTGTCCCATGTTGTTCCAGACCACAGCAAACATAACCAAGCTTGTCAAAGATTGCAATTCATCTATTAAAATCCGGTAAATTCCAGGAGTTATCTCCCCTTCTGAGTAGCTTCTGTTTTACTGAAGGCTTCTAATGTTGTAAAAATTTGTAGAATACATATAAAATTTCAGCATTTCTGTCAACGAAGATTTGCTCCAGCCTGCGGCATATTTTGATAGTAGGCTATTATAGCTAATATAAACACTTACGTCATGTGTTTCCTTCACTGTAACACTTATATACGGCTTTTTTATTTTTCTCGGCTCCAAACAGATTAGTTTTTTGTATTTTTGGTCCAATATGGCTCTTTCTACATTTTGGGTTGCCGACCCCTGCCCTAAGTCCATCAACCATTTGATTATATCTTCTCAGGGGACGATCCGATAGAAATTAAACCTAAAAAAAAAATTTTAAATTGAGAAGTCAGTGTACAGTTTGTGCGGAAGGATACATTTATTTATGACGTACTGTAACACACAGTTATTGTATAGATCTATAGACTCCGACTATAAGAAAACCTGTCTTTTTCAGACTTCTTTCCAAGGGGAAAATGTTCCTCTGCTCGGATCAGTGCGGTTATTGCATGAGGTTCTAGTCAACCTTTTGCTTAACTGGTGTCTTAATTCATCGCAGCAATGGATGTGCTGAGCCCCACCACAGTCGTACATTCTGTAATTGGCAGCTTAGCATTCTACACCTCCAGTCTTTTGTCTGTTCACAGAAGCGATGACTTATAAAATCTGATTCATTTCACACGGAGATAGCGTGAAAGGAAGCAGGAGTAATGTAATTCGTCGCATTATTAAAATCCAACAGAAGCTCCTGGAAGGAAGTCGAACCGGCAGTTGGATCAAGTCTTATTTGTTGCTCTTTAAAATGAATCTGCCAGTCAATTTCCATATTATCAATTAGTTTTTGAGTAATTACTCGATAGCTAACGGTACTTGGAACATCTTCTTTCCATCGTCAGACTCTAGAAAGAGGTTCCGCAGCCTCCGTAGCAGAACCTCCAGGTTCTGTAACAGCTTCTTCCCTCAGGTCGTAAGACTCTTGAATGCATTATAATAATCACCTCAATTCCCCCCAAAAATGGATTAACTCGCTGGAATATAAAAGACAATATAACATACATCCATAAACAAGGATGCATAAGCAAAAAGCGCAATATATTTATCTGTACAGTAATCTATTTATTTATAACTACAACCTTATTGATTTTTTTCCAGCACTACCTCGAGCTAAGGCAACAACATTTTGTTTCTTATCTGTACTGTAAAGTTCAATAATAATAATACTAGATTTTATTTATAAACAGCACTTTACATTGAGCAAACAACCTGCTACAGTGTGTTAAAAATATTAATAAAATAATAATTATAGTACTAAATAGTAGAACAGCCTTATAGCTAGAACGAGTATGCATATATCTATAAAAATACTTTTTTTAAAAGAAGGGTTTTTAAGCCTTTTTTAAAGTATCCACAGTCTGTGGTGCCCTCAGGTGGTCAGGGAGAGCGTTCCACAGACTGGGCGCGGCAGAGCAGAAAGTTAGTCTTTAGCCATAGTTTGTAGCTTTGTCCTTAGAGGTTCGAGGAGGTTAGCCTGTTTGGAGCGGAGGTGTCGAGTGGAGGATTTGGGGGTGAGTAGTTCTTTGAGGCAGAGGGAGGCATTTTTCCATTGAGGCACTGGTAGGTTAGTAGGGAGACTTTGTATCCAACCCTGAGCGGAACAGGAAGCCAGTGAAGGGATTCCAGAGTTGGTGTGATATGGTCGTATTTCCGCACTCTCATCAGGATGAGGTGTGAAAAAGACTATTTGTTCATTTATTGTAGTCTAGAGTTCAAATTTGAATGACAATAAAAAGGGAGTCTAAGTCTATATGTCGCCCCCTACAGAACTGGATCTCATTTCCCAATGTAGACTGTGTGGATAGAGGCATGCTAAACTATAATTTTGATCAGTTAATTGCACGTTTTTCGCCCTTGTCCAGTTTTACTTCAAGTTGGATATGGTTAACATTATGAGTAAAGGAAAGATACAAAATAATTGCCATTTTTAGACATACCCTGGTCTTCCACGGACGATATAGTGTCATGTCCTGGTGATCATGTTTAGTTTGGCTATGTTCTGTTTGGTTTTTGCACTCTGTCACTTCCTGTTTTTTCACTCCATGCTTTTTTCTCCATGACAACCCATTAGTTTCACCTGTCCTCATGTCACGCACCTGATTCATTTGGACTCGCGCACCGGTTGATAATCACGTCAATGCCTGTATTTAAGCCTGTAGTTGCCAGGCAGTCAGCCTGGCGACATCACCCTCTACCCACCCTTGTTATTCATGCTGATGATCCATTTTTGTAACGATTGGCTCGCATGGTGATGCGGATTAGTTCTCCCAAGGATGCAGTCGGGTTTAGGACACAGGGTGAAGGTAAGAACAAATGATTTATTTAAAATTAAATCTGACCGTCACAAAGAAAAACTTGCTCAAAGTACAAAAGGCAAAACAAAAGAGCTAGCATGGGAGCTAGAGGAATAACAGGCCCAGCGCGGAAGCTAGCAAGTAACGAACCTGGAAACAAAAGTCGTTACTTGTTGTGTGAACAGAAGTTACGAAGCCAGACCGAATCAACGATGAAGGAAGGCTTTAATCAAGACAGTAATCACAACACAGGTACAGGTTCGGAACAGAATAAGTTACCATGGAAACAAACAGAGGAGCACAAACCGGAACCGAATGAGACCAAAACAAACAGAAAACACAAAAAGACACAAAAATCTAAATCAAAAATATGATCCGGGCAGCAGATCATAACAATGCTGATCTTTTTCATGCTCTTTTCTCGTTCCAAGTATGTTTTCTTTATTCATGCCATAGTTTGCAAGTTTTGTTTTATGTCCATAGTTTTGCCTTTGTGGTGGTTTTGTTTTCTTAGCCAAGTTTTGAACCTCTGCTGAGAGCGCCTTTCGTTCGTTGCTTTTTTTCGAGTAAAGTTTAAAATCATGTTTTTACCTTCTAGTCGCTTTGCACTACGGGAAAACAAATTGCACCAAAGTACATGTCCTGACATGTAGTGTATTTACATGCAAAACAACCTGGTGGCACTAAAACAACACATTTTTTTACGCTCAAAAACATTTCTAAAATAAAAAATACCTTTTATTTTATTGTAAACTAATGGCCGACATCTCTAAGTCCATTAATATGCTACATTATGAAACATAATCATCTTCTACCTAGGGGTGTAACGGTACACACAAATTTCGGTTCGGTACATACCTCGGTTTAGAGGTCACAGTTCGGTTCATTTTCGGTTGAGTAAGAAAACAACAAAATATAAATTTTTTTGTTATTTATTTACCAAATTTGTAAAAAAAAATGGCATAACATACATAAACACACAGGGTCCATTGCCAGGGTTAATGTGGTCAACATATATACAATACAAACTAAATCAGGTAAGGCTCAGAATGGTTTCTTTACAAAACCTTTCTACATATAAAGTGCTTTTTTTAAATGATTGATTGAGACTTTTATTAGTAGATTGCACAGTACAGTACATATTCCGTACAATTGACCACTAAATGGTAACACCCCAATAAGTTTTTCAACCTGTTTAAGTTGGGGTCCAGGTTAATCAACATTAAACTGCCTCAAGTTGTTGCTCAGATTAAATAAAATGACAAAAATGTTCTTCTACATATAAAAAGTGCAACATTAAACAGTTTCAAGTCAACTCAGCCTCAAATAAACTTTTCTTTTCCCCCCCAGCCTAGCTAACTTGGCAGTAAGAGTATTTATGGGCTTATTGTTCTTCCACCATAGAAGTTGGTCAAAATCTAGTTTTTAATGCAAGATGGACATAAATCTGCTGCTATAAAAACATTTGTTGTTGCTTTAGCCCTGCCTGACTCATCCAGGAGAGGCTGCTTGAATGTGGTGGTGACACTTCAAATGGGTTAGCATGTGTTATGAGAGTAGCGTATGTCTGTGTGTTGCCCTTTAATATGTGACAGCATGTGAGGTGAGTGACATAGGTGAGCGAGGTGAGGGAGCGTAGCATGAGTGCAGGGAGTGGCTGGTGTTTTGTTGGATTGGCTGTGAGCCCTCAATAAAGCCACGATTTGCAACTAATCGCCGGACTCTTCATTTACCCTGGAGTCCGGAGCATGTGAAGACCCACTGCCGGGTAGAGTGAAGGGTGTTGCCCCTGAGAATACATCAGCCCTGGAGCAGTGTCTCCCCTGCGCTCCTCGACTACGGTCTGGGAGCCGGAAGCAGGAAAGTTGCAAAATATGTTTGACGTGTTGTCAGAAGCAGCTCTTGAACAATATCGGCAAACCTCCATCCTCCAGTGTTGTATCGCGCAGCCAAAGTGTTCCCAAACGGTAGATGTCAATGAGGCAGGAGGGTATTCCAGCTCTGGCTTTTACATGTTGTCCTAACCCGGTCGCTGCAAGCATGTGTACTCGTTTGGTACACATCCAAACCGAACCGAATCCCCCGTACCGAAACGGTTCAATACACATACACATACCGTTACAGCCCTACCTTTACCTGAGATCACAAAGCACAATTAAATGAGACATTGTCCCCAAATCGGACAACGTAGTTTTTTTTCTTAAAAGTTTTTAAATTCATCCTGGCTCATTTGCTCCAACTGACCATATGCCTGAGGTCATGTTTTATTCTTGAGGAACTATTTTCATCCAAGCGCACGCCTATACGCGCTCCAAATGTCGGTCCTATAATTAAACAGTCACGGGTGATGCATGGCCTTGAGGGAGGCGGGTCGTCGAACAAGAAGAAGAAAAGGAAAAGTGTGGAATAGCGGCTACTTTTTTTTAATTGCCCCCCTGCTTTAATTGTTTTGGTCTCCTTTGTACACACGCCGTTTATTGCACAATACGTATGATTAAAAGTCAGCCCTCTGGCTTCAGACGCTGCCATTTAAGTCAGAAATATTAGATAAGTGACTGGAGAGTATTGTTGTAATACGGCGTATGAATGCACTCTTTGTTCCGGGGGAAGTTTTTACATCGGGGCCCTTGTCGTACGCAGGGTTAAGTGGTTCAAGTCGCCAGCTCAGTATCCTAATGAGCGGATTTTAGCTTCAGGAGTTATTTAATAAACACGAAAAAACCTCCATTTTATGTAACTTTGGCCTCTTGTATAAATTATTCCACTTGTGATACAAACTATAGTAAGTACTGGAGGCTGGACAGAAAACGCTTGAGAGCCCGCAGACTTTTTTTGGGGCCTCTGGGAATCACTAATAAGCCGGAGTTCTTAGAACGCAGATTTCTGGCCGGGACATACGGTACAATAGAATCCCCAAGACAGGATGGAGCTGGACCGCTAATTGAAGAAAAGTTGATATTTAAAAAGTGTACAAACTTAATGTATATACAGTGTTGGCACTAGGAATTTTCAAAATGGGGTCCCGGGGACCCCATCGAGTCATAAAAATGGGGTCCCACGTAACATTTGTGTTACCGTTTTGAAAATCAATGATATATGTATGCATTATCCTGTTAAATCTCACATTCTATATTGTCCATCCATCCCTCCATCTTCTTCTTACACATGTTGCTTGGAGGGATGAATGAAGACTGAGCCAAGGATGTTGTTGTGGCTTGTGCAGCCCTTTGAGACACTTGTGATTATGGGCTGTATGAATAAACTTTGATTGATTGAATAGAAACGCTATGGGCGACGACAAGACGGAATGTTACTTGTACTTCCGGTTCAAAGCACTAAACAGACAGAAATACTATAGACGTTCACCCCGCAGCACTTGCAGCGAGCGAACTTGTCCAACAGATGGCGCCATAGCACAAACAATATCACACCTTTTTCATGTCTCTGCTTGTATTATCTGAAAACTATTTGTTGAATACAAAACATCATGACCGTGAGTGAATAGAAATATACACATTAGCTGGACCCACACCTCTACTTGCTATGATTCTTCTATCGAGAGGGTTTAACTTCCTTGCCGTTCCAAGTCACAGATGACTACTTGACAACTCTGAATCAAAAGACAATTAAAAAAAATATATATCCCATATTTCCTTGAATTGACACAGGGCATACAGTATGCGCCTGCCTCGAATTACTGCCGGGTCAAACTCGCTTCGCAAAATAATTAGCGCATGCTTAGTATGGCCGCCTGGTCAAACTCGTGACGTCACGAGTGACACTTCCCTGTCATCATTTTCAAAATGGAGGAGGCTGATTTCAACACCGGTAATTTTAAATCGCATAAAGGAAATAAGATTAAGAGCTATTCAGTAAGATTTAAGGTCCAAGCTTACATCACACTCAAATTATTACTGCATACCTTTGGTAATTGCCGGAGTGAGAAGAGGTTTTAAAATAATTAGCGCATGCTTACTTTTACCGCATTCCTTTGGTAAGCGCATGAGTCAGAAGAGGTTTTAAATTAATTGGCGCCCCGGCGGCAATTCAAGGAAATACGGTTTATATTTTCATCTATTAGTTAGTGCCCTGTGATGAGGTGGTGACCTGTCCAGGGTGTACACCGCCTTCCGCCCGGATGCAGCTGAGATAGGCTCCAAAAGGGACAAGCGGTAGAAAACGGATGGATTTTAGTCAGTGAAATAACGTATCGATTGTAATAGAATATTGTACATTTCTTAGTTGTTATCCATTTTTTGAAAATTAACATCATGACTTCTCTGTTGTTTGATAACTTGTCAAACCTTTGGGACTTTTTGTTTCCCCCAGTCAGGGTCTGTGAGTGACAGTAAGAAAAGCTTTGACTTACATGGGGCTACATTTTTTGTTTGCATGTCTTACCCCCACAAGATGACTCGTCTTTCGCCGAATATCCTCCATGGAAACTTATACCCGAGTCAAGACTCTTGCACAAGCCCTCTTCAAAGAAACCTGCAGTGAGGTTTTGTCGAGTA